>NW_027526407.1:12704647-12977525 GCF_048455015.1 Haemaphysalis longicornis | reverse complement strand
CAACTTTAGAGCCTGTTTATGAGCCTTGCCAAGGAAAACTCAAATGTTCCTGCACTGTACATGACATAACGCTCCCTTCAAGCGCTGCTTGCGCAGACAGTGGCGCCAGATTTCTCTGTAGCACTTATTTGTATAAAACTCAATAGCTGGATCTACTTACCGGAAGATAATCTCGAATGCCATATTTTTGTGTGATGCAGTTGGCAACAGCTGCATGAGGAAGAGAAATGTCATGCTGGCCATGTTTTAACGGCCCTATCGCTGGCGACTCTAGTCCGGCTTTCGTAGTAACGACTCCGCACATGAGAGTTTGCCGATTTTGTAACTGTGGGTACAGCTTAAGAAATAAATGGTACGCACTAACCTTTTGACAACAATAAGTTGCAAAGGCTGATTAAGCGGGCATCCAATAATTGGGTTCAATGGGTAGGTGGGGGAATCTTTGCTACTGCATTAAAAACGCAAATACACATTAGGTGGTTATGTATTACCGAGCTTGGAGTGTACTTCATATTTATCCACTCTCGCTTGACATATTGCATTCAAGATTAGATTGGGCTTGGAGTTACAAAAGTTTCCTACAACGAATAGATAAATTTCTAAAACGATCAATCAAGCTAATACACGTACTACACGACCGCGAGAAAGGATAGCTTAAAAATCCAGTTTCGCCATGTTTTCACGATATAAAAATTGTGCATCTAAAGGCATTGCCTCAAGAGATGACGGCAAGCTGTGTAAAAATATACACAAAAAATTTCCCCTGCCATGTACCTCTTTTTACACTTCCCCTTGCACCACTAGCCATTGGTATGGTAATTTTATTTAGAGCCCGCAGACAACGTCTAGGGAAAGCGACCGCTGCCGTTTACAAAAGCAAAAATGTTGGACAGTTCACCACTGCGAATAACGAGCCAGAATTTCTTTATCTTGATGGAAATACTATTTACACCTACAGAATCTATGGAGATTATAACTGGAGTTTTATTTTGACTGTAACGTCCGCGACCATGTGGGCATCCAAGAGCATGATGGCTTGCAGTTCGAGTTCAGAAATAAAAATTAGTTCATCAATAAAGAAACAGTGTGTGCTTGTTCGGCTTAGGTCGGTTGAACCACGCTCTATGAGGAGGCGAGTTTCGTCGAAGGGCCCATCTGTGTAAACGGTCGCGCCTGTTTATTGCACATTAGAGGCGGCAATCGCTTGTGTCCTTCGCTGATGGGTGTGGCTAGTCTTGCGGGTATTCATTGGCAGTGGCTTTGAGTGGGTAACCCGTCCATCTTCCCAAGGAGGTATGGTTGGTTCAAACGCGGTTGCTTTGAAGGAATGGATGCCGAGTTCCAATAGATGTTGACCTTGCAGAGGAGGAGCAAAACTTTATTAGCAGTCACGTCGAGCGGGTTCGTTGGCGAGGTCGTCAGTCCAGGACTCGGTTGTGTGGGCTGCCGTCTTCGCCATTTCAGCCAGCCAAAGCTGCTTACGCAGGTCTGAGCTGGCAAGCTCATTCTCCCGCTCCTCGTGAGTAGCATTAGGTATTGGATCGAGGTCTGGGTTTGACTGTAACGCCTAAATCATATAGTAGAGCGTAGCTTGGCTGCCGCCATTGTTTGCATAGAGTGCTGGTCGGAAGTGCGAGGGCATGTTTGTAGGCCTTGCGTATGATGGTTTCAATATACCGGCGTTCTGTTGCCACAAGCTTGGCGTAGGGAACGACATACGTTATTCTCGAAATTACGAAGGCTTGGACCAGACGAAGATGTCCTGTTCCTTCCTGCCATGATTTTGGCTGGCAATGCGGCGAAGCATCCTGACTATTTGGGTGGTGGACGAGTCTAGTTTTTTTTTATTTGTGGGGTGTTTTTGCAATCAGCCTGATATATCATGCCCAGTATTTTGGTCCCATCCAACAAGACATGGACGTCCGTGGTTGTATCTCGGCGGCGTTTTTGCGCCATTACAAGCCGATTTCTCAGGCGCGCAAGTGAGACCACACCCTTTGAGGGGGCATTCACTACGTCTGCGGCCTGTTGATTGCGGTCCTGTATGGCTCCTGCCGGCGCTTTGCTTACTCAGATAGTGATATCGTCCGCGCAAATGCTGTACCTAATATCCGAAATTTTGTTCAACTCTTTTGGTAGATTTATCAGGGCTATAATAAAAAGTGTTTAGGACAGAACAGCACCTTGCGGCGTATCCCTACTTTCGCATGTCAAGCGGTCGCGTCGCAGGTCGCCCAACTTAGTGACAGCTTGGCGGTTTGTAAGGAAGTCGCGAACGTATCCGTACATTTTTCCCCGCAGCAGAGATGACTGATGTTCGTTAGGAAGGTGGCATGAGCCATGTTGTCAAAAGCCCCCTTGAGGACTAACGTGAGGGTGGCCTTGAGGGTGGTATTACTGGGCGATTCGAAGATGTCGGTTGTTAGTTGCCGTAGGATGTCTCGTGTTGGCAGGTTCGGACGAAACACGAACAGCGTATATGGCATTTGTTGAGCTCTGTCTAAATATCTGTTCAGTCTGCCTAGAACACCGTGCTCCATATTCTTCCCGGTGCAGGACGTTAGGGATATCAGGCGGAGGTTCTCGATGAATGTCATCTTTCCCGGTTTTGTAGAAAACTCACCTCTGCATCTTTCCATATAGTCGGGAGGATGCTGGCCGTCCAGCACTCGTTCATGTAGGAGGTCAGAGCACGTATGGATGTTACGTCTAGGTTTGCCAGGGCCTTGTTGGTTATTTTCTCCATACCCACTATAAGGTGTCCGCCGGACATAAGCCATCGCCGCCCGCACCCCAGCCTTTATAATTGGCTGATCAAGAGTGAGGTTCGAAGATCTAGTATGTCGGAGCAGGATCCTTGGTGGTGGCCTGGATATATTTGTTGTTTAGGGTACACATGATGTATTTGTGAGAGCCTGGGTATTAGTGAGTAATAGTCCGCATGGAATTTTTCGTTTTCCTCCTGCTTTTGGTGTGGTCTATAAGGCATCTAAGCATGTTCCATGTCTTGAAAGGGGTGATATTTTTGTTGAATCTGTGATACATGCACATGTTTAGCCTATTCTGGCGGCTGAGATCCATTGCGTACTGGACCGCTTTGTCGTTTAGTTTTGCGATTCTTAAGCGAAGCTTCCTGTTCTGCCTTCGCTTACTCCATCGCCGGAGTAAGCTACGTCGTACTTCGGAGAGATGAAGCAAGGGATTCTCTGCCGCTGGTGTTTGATCAGACATTTCAATTTTCTCAGCGTGGTGATAATGCCGACGCATAATTCTTCGCTTCATGCACGTATACCTTCTATCGTGTTGGTCTGTGCTAGACTTCTATTTTTCCTTATCACGTCCGAGTCTGCTAATTTCGCATCTCCTATTTTCTTGTGTAGAAAAGCTCATAAACTTTGGTCATGATGATCCTGTGATCACTGCCCAAGTTTTCTTCGCGGCTTCTCCACCTGGCATTGAAGAGGTATGCTGTTAACGTGAGATCCTTGCAGGTATCTCTCGTTGTGCTGGTGCCGATCCTAGTAGGCGTGGATAGGTCATTATTAAGGGGAGATTCTCTTCGTAAATGATATCAGAAAGTTCTCTGGCTCGTCTAGTTTGATACGTGTAACCCCAGGCTTGGTGCGCCCTTACAATGACGAATGGGGTAGACCCAGAAGGCTCTTCGCCCGCTGAATGATATCCGCTGGCCACGGGGCCTTGCTTTTCAGTCGGTAATAGATATTCAGAATGAAAATACTTTGAAATATTTTTTTGATTTGTGGAATCACTTCTGTTAGGATATTATGGTGAGTGCTTTTTGTCAGATGGTGTTGAATCGCGTGATGTCTTTCCGAATTAAGGTGCAGTTGTTCCCGTATGGGGTTATATGGGTTTTGTAGCCGGGGTTTTGCTGGTTGGTTCGTTTCTTGCAGCACTATTACGCCAGGGTTAATCCGATTGGCTATCTACATAATGTTGTGAGTCCTCCTTCTGAAGCACAAAACTCCAACAATTCCATTCATAGAATAAAAGTTGGGATCGTGCATTTTTCTTGAAGTTGTTCATCGTGAGTGGCTGTGTAGTTTTCGGCCATCGCGTCGCTCTGTATTGGGCGGAGTTATGGTTCCTCCCTTCTAGGGTGTCGGCCAGGGCTTGCCGAGTGCTGAAGTTCTAGGCGCTCGATTCTGGTTTGTGGGCCATGTATTTGTCCCGACAGCTGTGCTACTTGACTGCCAACTTCTGCCAGCTGAATGGAAATTGACTCCAGCTCACCCTGAACAAGCAGGGTAAGTTGCTCGAGACTGGTCTGAAATTCTTCTTTTGTTATGTAGCTTGGGTCGTTTTCCTCCGGTATGGATGACGCTTGTTATCGCCTTCGTTCCTTTTGTGTTACAGGCTGTGTGAGAGGTACCGGGATGGGGTCTACTGAGACAGCTTGAGGGATTGTACCATGTTGTGTTGGTGCCGTTTCACGTAGATGTTTTCTTGAGTTTTTTGTCATAAGGGATTTGAGTGATTGAAGTTCGGCCCTGAGTGCCCTAATTTTGTCTTGCAGTTCATTACATTCACTACACTCTGGAGTGATCTGACGAGCAGTGGTAGAGAGAACGGATGCCCAGCTCACCTTGTAGCGGTCCGTGTGTCGTTGTCCTGCTGCTCTCGCGTCTCCCCTTGCTGCCTGGATTTTGACTGGGACCGCGAACGGCTCCCCTGGAGTCGGACGCTTGATCTTGACTTTGAGCGCCCGGCTTCTTTACGGTTTCCCGGGGTTGCATGTGGGGCCGGTCGGCGGATTCCGTCTAGGTGGAGGGGTGGTCGAGTTCCCATTTCTTTCTTCGGAGAATGTACTGCTCCCGCAACCGCATTCTGCATTTTTTTGCTGGCGGTGAGGTGGTCCCCCTTTGCATAGCTCACATTTAGGATTGCCCAGGTGGCCAGGTTGTGGGTCACGGGAACCGCAGCGTTCACATGCGATGACGTCTGTCGTGAGGCACACGTCGGAACGGTGTTCTTGCTTGAAGCACTTGAAGCAGTAAGGAAGGCTTATTTTCGTACAGATGACACGGAGTTTCTACTCCTTTGTAGAAGACATAGAAGGGGACTCTGTCCCAGAACGCCACGAATTCGTATCTGGGCATCCATAATTCATCAAGAACTTCTTGGGGGTGTACCTAATCGGTATGTCATGCAAGATTTCCTTTACTTGAATCCTGGGGGAAGAGTCCGCAATTACTAAGTTTGATACACTTGCCTTGAATGTATAGCTATGAGATGTCAAGTTTCCTTGCTGCGAGTTCGTGAGGTGTGCTGATGGTCGCGATGTTTTGGTGGTGGTCTATTCTGATCTTGATGCTTGCTTGCTTCAGTGAGAGTTAAGCGACGTTGAGTATGCTGTCGCAGATGGTTGCCGCTTAGTAACTGCGGAAGTCAAGACCCTCTATGGGCCTGACAACAATTTCAAAGTTATTTTTCGGTACCGGTGGCGTCTTCGGGGAAACGGGAGGCTTGGCTGTTATTGCTCACTGGGATGTAGTTGCGGTGGGACGAAGCTTTCCTTTGTCTCCGTGGAGTCCGTTCTTGTTCTTCATTCTCATTGACTTACTGAGTACTTCGATCCATTATCCTTCTAACATTCCTTCGTCATCGCTTTCTTGGTCATGCTGATTCAACTCCGTGCGCGTATTTTCTATTCCATCGGTCTCCGCTGCCATAGAAGCTGCTGCGTCGACGGTAAGAGCTTTTTCAGTGACGGTATGAGTGCCTTGATGAAACCTACGGCGACCAAAATGTGCGATGCCATGATTTTATTTTGCCAAAAACTCTTCGAAGTAGAAAAAAACTGTCAGCGGTGCCCATGTTTGGGATGAACCCAGTTTATCCTGGGTGAAGTATGCTGGTGGACTCTTCCAGATGGTGGTTCAGAAGATTGACACACATTCCTTAAATGAGTGCATATGGTGGGGGCCGAAGAAGCTGGCCTCAAGTAAGTTGATGCGCTCGATATTTTCGCTGCTTTAGAAATGGGCGCGATTACGGCATGCTTCATGTGTGGTGGCAAGTAGCCAGTGACCAGTATGTGATTGATCCAGTTAAGAGGGGCTTGTTTACTGTCCTTGGAGAGATTTCCATGTTATCCATGGACTATCATCCTTGCCAGGTTAACGTCTCCCCCGGACGTGATACAGAGTAGGATTTAAAGGAGCCATGAAGAGAAAATGCAAGTTGGTTTTTTTCGAAAGATTTCGTGTTTTATAGTGCCCCCAGCGCTTGTCCGGATACAAACGGTGCTTTATTCACTGAGAAATTAAAGTTTAGGTTAAAATTTTTATTTTCCCGCTCAATCGTGCGTTTTCGTGGTCCCAAGTGACATCACTGTTACCGACCGCTCTGCAGCCTAGAGTACCTTCATTCACGCATCCGCCTTACAGGGTAGAGACACGTATACGCTGGCGCCACCATTTTCGGTTGCTCGCTCGCCGCCGAAGCAAGTCAGTGTGTCAAAACCGCGTTAAAATTACCGCCGCAACGCGGTTTACTGAAGAAGTTTGAATCATATTGTCTGTTTCGCGTTGCTAGGTCTCGTGGGAAACAAAAAGAATAACGCGTTCAGCCAGTTGGCCCAATTGCGGCGGCACGGGACCGTTCAAAGGTTGTTTCCACCCTGTATAGCGGTGTTGGTTTGTTCCCGCGTTTCTTTACGTTCCGTAACCTAGATGGCGCCACCATAACGTGGCAAGCGTTTGGTTTGTTTTTTCCCGCATTTAAACCTGGCTTGTTTTTGTTCTGGGAGAAAATATTCGTTCCCTGAAACAGTGCTCGCTCGACAAACGGGGTCACGTAAGACACCGTTGCTTGCGTCAATCGGCCAGTGTCGTCTGAGACAACCCCAAGCCCCGTAGTGCTGTGCAGCTAAACCAAGCATGCTGTGCGCAGTACGAACAGCAGAACGCATCAGTACTTCTATGTTTACATGTGCTTTCGTAACTTCCACTGTTTGTCCCATTATTCTTATTGCTTTGTAAAGAATGTGCCCTAAATTTAGGCGCAAATCGCTCGTTCGTCTAGTTTGTAAGTTCTACCTAATTTGCGTCTGCTTCTGCCAGCCTCCGCCAATCGCAGAGCTTAGCTCATGTGACGACATAGGTTCTGTTGCGGGAAATGAGCTGGTGGGTCGCATCACCATTCCCGTTTTTCCTAATTAGGTAGCATATTTGAGCGAAGTTTACGTTAAAAGTGGTGTCAGTATGATTCTAACGAGACAATATTTTGAATGAACCAAACTTGTGTTTTCTCTTCATGGCTCCTTTAAGTCCCCCATGGTGAACAGACTCCCTAGACGGTTACTTTCATATTAATCAAGGTTAGGAGGGGTTGAAGCGCGTTGCGAGAAGAAGGCTTGTGCTGCCTCCAGCGTGATTTCTATACCCTAATAAAACTTGATGCTGGGCTGGTTGGTTCAAAGTCATTATAACGGAGGTGAGCACTTCAAGAAACAAGACACACGACGGAAAACCGACAGGACAGGCGCTTTTTTACTTTGATAACAAGGAAGCTGCAGCTCCTTGCACATAGCAGACGCCTTGTTTTCATACTCGTCATAATTGCTTTCCCAGGAACACAGTTCTTTTTTCGGCCTATAATTCTTTTACTAAGAAACTCCCGCTTGACCCAACAAATCTTCCCTCTTTGTCAGGTTGCCAGCAGAGGTATCTCAAGTATTAAATAATGGTACCAAGTTGAGCTATGAGCACCACATACCTGACCTTTATCTGCTGGCCCTAAACCATCGAATCTCGAGAAAGGCTTCCCATGAGCACAAAGACCAGTGTTTGTTGGAGGGTGTTGACGTGATTGCCAGGGGTGTGGCGAATGGGCCTCCCAGTCGTAAAACTGACCCTACAAGAAAGGTGGTCGTCTTCTTTAACGAAGACAACCACCTGACGCTATTGCAATCCGATAATGAGGAACGATGTGTTGTCGTGCCAAGCCAGACTGTCTCAGAAAAAGGGTTACAGGCCGTAAAAAAGAACTTTGTTCCTCTGAAAGCAATTGGAACGAGAAAGAAAAGCAAGATGTCTGTATGTGCAAGGTGTTGCAGCATACCAGGATAGCAAAGTAAAAGCGCCCGTCCTGTTCGCTTTCCGTCGTGTGTGTTGTTTCTTGAAGCTCTAACCTCCGTTATGGTCCTTTCCATGATCGATTCCTGAAGCCATAGATTGGTTGAAAAGTCCCACTTTTCGCGCTGCGCCGTCCGATGTAATATATTAGGGTGTAGACTGAAAGCCTCACCTCCAAAGTTTAAAGATGTATCTTGTTTATCTTCATCATAGTCTTAGTGAGTCATAGAGGGGCGGGCGGGTGTAGTATAGAGTGCCGGTAGTGCGATTGTAGTACCTAATTAAAGATCTCGATGCGAGGAATGACGTGGGAAATCAAGCATAAAGCATCCAGCCCATCCTTATGAGACAAGACATCGTAAGTCAGGGATTCGGTTTAAATTAAACATATTATAGCGATCCCCGCTGGACATGTCGGGTATGACCAGTATTCTCGTTGAGAGGAAGCAGGTTGCGCCATTAACTCTTTCTGTTGACATACAGTGTGTTCTGTGCACGCAACCAAAGACAATATTTTCAAACAATCGTTTTTCCAAGCAATGCCTGCTGAAAAACCTACAGCAATACAAATGCATTTTAAACGAATTTCATTATTGCCATGTTTGGTGCAGCCAGGAATGAACAATTGAAAATAGGCCACCATGTAATGAACTCTCAAACGCTTACAAGACGCATAAAAAATTTAAAACCAGTTGGTTGTTTCTGTGTCAACGCACACGTAAACAACACTTTTTGGAGAAGAATTTCCGTACGCCTGGTGCGTGACTCCAGCATGCATATGATAAAATTCATTTGAATCACTTATTTCAAACTTCATTCTGCAAAACATTTCTTAAGTTTACTCGTCTGTGAATGGTTGACTTCAGAATTAAAAATCATTTTAAGGCTTTGAGGTGCCCTAAAACGTTTTTATTTGTAAATTAAAAAAAAGAAACAGATTTGCTATGCATTGCAAACTGCGGTACGTTTTTTGTTGGCCGATTCGGAAAGCTTTTGTTGGTAGTCCTGAGTGCCACAAGCGCTAATGCAAAGTTAAACTGCACATAAAGTTGTTAATAACCAATGATAGCTGGATGCTACAAACTAGGCTCGCTCGGTAGGCTTCGCTTAAGAGAATGTCGGTGTTTATAAATAAATATTTCAAGTAACAAGCAAAGAGGAGCATAATGAATCAAGAAACTCATCGCGTATTTGCTAGCCACACATGGTGTTCATGTTTCCCAACAAGGGAGCACGCAAAGGTCGTATCAGTAGCAGCATTTATCAAGCAAAAGGGAAGGCAAAGTCGTCCACGTTTGTTGCAGCAAGGAATGAGGGGTCCCTCAGTGACATTTTAAGAAAAAAAATCAGAATAAACTACCACAATTGTGGTACATGGAATGGCTGCCCCTTATGATGATGATAGTTAGGTTTTTATGGCACAGGCCGACTAAGGAAAAGATCGCCAAGTAAAAGTGGTTTTGTGAGTACGAAGTGATGGGGGGGGTAAATATTTATGTCAAAATATATGCGAAATTACACAAAAAGCAATATAGATGACTTGTCTAAACGGGCAGGGTTTCAACATGCCTGTAGGTTTATGATGGGTAAATACTTGACATCGCTAAGAAACATAAAAGTGTTCTTGTGGGTGAACATGGGGTCGTCCCCTAAAAGCTATGCTGGACGTAGTGGAATGTTTTGTCTGTATAGTTGTGCAAAGTGAAACGTGTTGGAAGTGATGTGCGAGTTCATTAGCCTGGCCTTCCAGTGTATCCTGTTGTACTAACTAGGGGCAGGCTGTGCGTTTGTTGTCCTTTGAGTTTGCGTATACGTGTGCATACCTTGCGTGTGTCTGTGTATGATTTGAGGGATTTTGTGAATGAGCACTATCTATTTTTGGGTCACGGCGCACACGTTTTCCAAAAGCCTTTGCCAACAAGAGTAGATTACCCGACATGGAGTACCGAGGAAGGATACCCAACGCCTTGTTCTGTGTCTCTCGCGCCCCCCGACATTTCTCATTCCACCACAGCCTCCTTTTGCAGCTCGCGGAGCCAGATGTGTGGGGAATGGACTCTCCGTCGGGGTCCACGATGTGCGATGTGAGAAGTTTGGCGGCTTCGTGTACTGTAAGCGTGCTATGGCTCTGTGTTGTAGTTTAGATGTATCTGTGAATATACTCCCGGTTGCTTTTGATTGATTAAACCTGTAATGGGAAGATGGACTGCTTGGGCCTTTACCTATATATGTTAGTGAAGTGGGGAAGATGCCACTACTATATGTGTCCGTGCCCAGAGCCCACTTAAGACACGGAAAGAGAACTCCAGAACCAATAGCTCCGCGACGACATGAGTATGTGTTGTGCCCTATGTTATCGTTTGTAGGCTGTTACTTGTGTAAGAGGCAAGCTCCGCAGGATGTTTTAAACTTCTCTATCAGGCGATCTCGGGAGTCCGCGCGAGAAGAGCCCCAAAGAGAATTGTGCGCATTCGGGTCCCCTGTGAGGATGTACGGTTCGGGCAGCTGGTCACCAGCACCTCGATGTCCGAAATCGAAAGTGCAAGAGAAAAAGGAATGGAAATACAGCAGACCTTTATCAACCTATTATATAATATTGTGCGGGCAGCTACTGCCTCAAGGACAGTGCTGAAAGAGAGGGGTGGCATGTTAATGATTTCCGTACTACCATGGCCACGCCACATTATGAGATTGGGGAGCCAACCCTGTCCTTTCTGAATATCTTGTTCCTATTTAAAAATTTGTAGACGAAGTCCGTCCCCATATTCATTCACGCTCCTATGGAGCCATGCACAACTGCCTTGTTCATAGTTCTCTTGTAAATTATTAAACAGTTTGAGTGCGACCATCCAAGTTGAGGCAGCTGGCTCATGACCGCACGCAAAACGTTCAGAGTCATGATAACGATGAGTCAGAAAGTCTTGGCCACCACGGAATAACATGAATAGGTGGGTGAATACTTCCATCGGGAGAGCAATGGCCTCCATGATCAAGTAGAAACTTGGAAATACTTCAAGCCAAATAGGGCGAAAAATATAAGCCAAGACATAGTGGTCATGTGTCTCGGCTGGTCCATCGCCCTCTGCTTGGGTTTCTTTTTGCCTCTTCATGTCACGCACCACCTTGGATCACGGGCCGAGGAATATCGTCTAGATCATACTGCTGGTGTTGGGACAGCAAGACCTAACAGTCGGCCATGATGTTATAAGGGAGCCTCAAGGGGTTCCTCAGGCCATTCAGTGCGTCACCACCTTCTCCGAGGCAGTCGTGCCTTCGTAATCGTGCTAAAAGCAAATAAAGCAGGAAGTGGAGTGCTGCGCCACTGCCTACCTTGTCATTCTCGTTTAACAGTGGGCTAACATCTCAAGTGCTAATACGCAGATCAGTTTCGTGATAGCTCTTCCGAAGCACACACCGCACATTACCTACGCAGAAAAGGGACAGCCTAAACCGATCCTGAAACCGAGGCAAGCTGTTGGTATTTTGAGCCAGAGTTACGCACGTGTTCATTGCAGCGCCTGCATGTCACAGTTAAAATGATGCCTATGTGAAATTCGTAAATCATAATAATGTTTTAGGTTTTAATGCGCAGAAGCAGCCACTGGGCAATAAAGAGGTGCGTAGTGGAGGCTAATGGCAAACTGTGAATACATAAACATGCGTAACGTGCGCTAATATCTTAGCGCATGAACGCTCTTGCTTGTTGCCACCAGCAGAAAACACCCATGCATCCCAGACGTGATGTAAAGCGGCTTATTGACTCTGCAGCACAAGGCTGTAAGCACTCTACCACGACGGTGGAATCCCAACTTTTTACGTTTTAAAGGGCCACAGCATATCTAAGGCTTTTTAAACCCTACATATCTGCTACATTGACGTATTTTCAAGCGCACTGTGCACTCTTATGAACAAATAAAAAAAAGCGACTACGCCAATGGGCCTCACGGCGGCGAAAACAATATAGGCAGATGCGAGATCACCACAGGGACGTTAGTATGCCGTCTTCAAGCAACCGTGTTGCCATTTTCGCACGGCCACCTTTAGAGTGGTGGAAGGCATCAACCATTGCAAGCGCTATAAGCTACGCAAGAAGTATTGGACAGAGTTAGATCCAACAAACAAACTATTTCAGGTTACCATTGTAGCAGCCATTTTTCGTCAATCAGCCAGTCGTCTCTTAATTTTGCGCTTCATATGGATTATTTCCCAGCTAATCCAATGGTTTCCACCATGCTTGTACGTTTTTCGACACGGTACAAAATGCTCAACACAATGACGTATGGTTCTAAGAAATAATTGCCATGAGTTCTCAACATTGTGTAACAAGGATCCCATATGGGTTTCAAGGTAGTCAATTATAGCTACATCATTCGGCTTAGTAAATTCCTTTAATAGTGTGGCATGGTTCAGTATTTTTAGCTAGATCTAAAGCCTTATTCCAAGTAAAATAAATCAGTTTATCATCAGAGATGCCCGGTTCGATTGCAACATAGCCATCAGAAAAGATTTCACTTAAAAACAGCAAATCCAAAATCGACCCACCTCGAGTACACACATTCACCGCGTCCTTGAGGTTGAGCAAAAACATGATGTCAAGAATTGAGTCTCCAGAAAGAGAGCAGCCATACCTTAAATCGTCCCAAACAATTGATGGCAAAATAAAATCACCCGTTAAGAATACGTTTTTCCCACATAAACCTAAAAGTCTATAATAAAATTTCTTCAAAAACATAACATCTGCATCGGCTGTACGGTAAAGAGCACAAAGAAAATTACACCATCTTCCCTTGGGGAACCCTGATGAGGATGCGAAGCATCGTGGCAGTTCCATCTGGTTCCATTGTGTGCGGTTATGTTGAGTGATCTGGTCTTTACTAGTGCCAGAGGGAATTCCGCGTCCGGGTCTACACCGGTGGCAAAGGCACGCAAGTACTGTTGTGTTACGTAGGCGGTGGTTCTGGAGTAGGCGGTGGTTCTCGAGGCGCCGAAACTCGTCCATCATGTGCTTGTCGATGTGGTCTCTGTGGTAGAATCGGTAGTCTCCATCAGCGTTGGTGAGGAAAAAGTTGTTGACATTGGTGCACCGTCTGAGAGCAATGTACACGCTGGTTGGTTGGTTGGTTGGTTGGTTGCCTCCCACCATGGCACAAACCCACGTGGGGGATTGGCCAAGAAGTTTTCTGCCTAATGAGGATGTGACCAATAATATTTTAGATCCCAAATTTAGAAAAGGAAACACCCAACAGAATTTTTTAAATATATATAATATGAAAGTAGATTCAGGAAGAAAAATGAGCTATGTGTGAATGTTTAGCTGGTTAGCAGGAAAACCTGCCTATCGCCACAACATAAGAATGGAGGGCAGACACAACATCCCTGTGGCAGACTCTTAGGGCGGAAGCGCCTAGTGACAGGACCTCGGAACTAGATAGCGGAAGGTTAAGGCGTCTAAAGGTTGACTCCAGATGTGTGGGTCGCATTGGGGAGAAGCTGCGGCAATTAAATAGGAAATTTTCTACATTTTCCAGTTCGTCGCAGAAAGGACATTGCGGAGATGGAGCCAGACGAGATTTATAAAGATAAAAATTTAGTGGGAGAATTTCGCACCGAAGTTTAGTGATTGCTACCTCCCATATCCTTGTTTAACAAAACATTGGCTTCCATGCATGACGAAGGTGGTCTATAATCTCGAGAAGAGAGAAGGGCGTCCTGCTTATAAGCCTGGAGTAGCTGTAGACGTTTAAATCTGGCCCCCAATAGAAAACTGTCATTTGGACATTGCACGACCACAGGGCCACCAAGAGACATGCTGGCTAATTGATCAGCCACTTCATTGTATGAGATTCCTGCAAGTCCTGGAACCCACACTAGCCGAACCTCACAAAGCTGATGTGGAACAAATGATCGGAATGTGCGGATAATTGGAGAATCTTTTTCGGATATTAATGCGGAACACACAGAGAGGGAGTCAGAAAGTATAACTACATGGGAAAATCTATGCTGAACTTTTTGGAGAGCCAAAATTATTGCCAATAATTCCGCCTGAAAAATAGGTGTGAAATCAGGTAACCTGATCGAAAAGGACCAATCGAGGTATTGGGAGAATATCCCGACTCCAGCTTTCTCATCAACTTGGGAGGCATCGGTAGCAGTGACGATATGGGAATGAAGGGTTGACAAATGATCCTCCAGCAAACCAATTAGAATTCAGGTTGGCAACATCTTGGCATTCGGGGGGAAGATATTATCAAAGTTTATTTCAACAGATGACACACTAATACAAGTAGAGGGGAGCCGGAAAAAGTCTGCGTGAAGTGGCTGAAGCCATGACTGCGCTAGATCCATCTGGGGTCTCTGGAACCGCGTCCACGGAATGCCTTGAAAAAGATCAGGACTCAGACGGAAAATGAACTGTGTGTCATGCAGTGGGGGTTCAAACAATTTGACAAAGGTTAGTACGGTCAATAATTGGAATTTAAACTTCAGTGGAGGAAACCGTACCTCAAGGTGTAAAATAGGGTTAGCGACATATTTTGGCACTCCCAAGCATAGTCGCAAAGCCAATCTCTCGACGATAAATAGGGGATTTAATTTCTACGCCGCACAACCAGAAAATATTACGCAGCCAATCTCTAATACCGGGCGGACATAACTGCGATATATCATTAACAGTGTATCTCTACGCAACCCGAATTTGTGGCTACATAGCCTGCGGAGCACGCCTGCAGCTCTTTCTCCTTTAGTAGCAATATGTTTATTATGAGGACGCCATGTAAGCTTGTCATCATACATTATACCGACATATTTTAATTCTGTAACTTGACGGATGGATTGCTGTCGGTACAATAGGCATAAAGAAATGGGAATGGTAACCGGAAATACTAAGACGGCACATTTGCCCACTTTAAGTGACAAATGTAGCCTGTTAAGCCAATTATCTAGGGTGGCCAGATAGTTTTGTAGTCTTTAACACAAGTCATGAATGTCTCTGCCCGATGAGTAAAAAGCAATATCATCGGCATAAACGTAAGTTGATATGCCATTCATTATGGGAACTGATCTGAGAAGAATATTAAAAAGAACCGGAGAAAGGACTGACCCCTGAGGAACCCCTCGAAACTGCTGATATTGCGAAGATGATATGCCACCTTTCGAACAGAAGAATGTCCTTCCAGTTAAAAACACACCAATCCACGATTGGATGTATAGAGGGATTTCGCTACTCTCAAGATGTGACATTAAGGTAGTATACTCTACGCTGTTATAGGCCTTTGTTATATCAAGAGTAACAAGTGCGCTTACGTATTTTAGGCTACGGGCTAGTTTAACGCGGCTCTCAATGTCAATATGAGCCTTCCAAATGGGATTCCCGGGTCTGAAGCCAATTTGAGTGGGGCTTAAAATCTTAATGCTTTCAAGAAATCGCATAAGGCGACCATGCAATATCCTCTCGACGAGCTTTACCAAGTTGCTAGTTAACGAAATTGGGCTGATGTTATCTGGAACGTAACCTAATCCTTCGTTTTGTAGCAATGGCACTATCTTAGAGAGTTTCCATTCTGGAGGTATCCAGCTATGTTTCATTGACGTGTTTACTACGTTGAGTAAATCTTCAGGGGTTTCCTCAAATAAAAACTTTAACATTGGCACAGTAATGCCTTTGAGGCCGCGTGTTAAGCAGGCGGGCGTGTGGCTCGCGGAGGAGGATCAACGACAAGTGACGCCATTGGTCGAGAACAACTAAAAAAACATATATTCTTCTGAGGACACACAAACACTGGGGAAAAGAACTGGCGACCTGATTGGCAACAAAAAGCAGCACACGCGCCACGCGGAGGAATGGCTATAACACTGAAGTCCGAACCAAAGTTCGAGTGGAGGGGACAACAAAGGAGGCGATACAATCACGTCTAGTCTATTCGACGCTGGGCGGAATGACGTCGGTAGTACGTGTTGAGCGCTCCCCGTGTAGGGTGCCGGTGGTCCGGAGACGTGGCGGTACACTTTCTCGGTGCCGCCTTTTAAGACTCAGAGGCCCCTGGTCGGAACACCGATGCCCGCGCTCGTGCCTGGCCAGTCTAGGCCTCGCCCCGAACCTCGGCCCGGATCACGCCTCGGGTTCTCGCCAGCGGGAACAGGTACCCCTCGTTGCAGCAGAGGAGTCCCGGAACAGCTCCCGGGACGATTCTCGGAGCACGGCGCGCGAACGCTCCTGGCCTGCCCTCGAACCGCCTCCCGAGAGGAATCCTTGCGCTGTCCCGTCCGCGGTCACTGCCGGCACACTCCCTTCTCGTGCTCCGCGCCCCGCGTGGACCCGCTCGTCGTCCTCTTCTCTTCCACCGTCGGCTTATTTCCGTCGTCTGCTTGCGCGTTGTTGCGGCCGGGAGATGCGAGTCATCACATTCACCCCCTTTCCCGAGAGGTTTGTTTGGGACAAACAAAACTCGGCACATAATGTTAGCACGGCCGCGACGAGACATATGGCTCTGAAGCACGTTCTTTCGTGCCAGACTTTCTAGCACCACGACAAGAGTACTGTCCGAAACAGTCCAAAACAGTCTCTAGCCCAATGAAAGGGAAACCAACAAAAGAAACAGCGTTTGCCACTCTTAAAAAACACTGTAGACTAAACTGCCTACTTAAAAAGTTGGACAAAGGTGCCCCCTTCCGTGCCTACTCTGTCAGTGGGATGGAAATGTACAGGTTAATCGGCACGAGCAGTCGGTGGTAGTACAGGAGTTAGAGGAAATGACACACCCGCAACTTCGTTGTTGGTTGCGTGTGGCATCTTGAACCCTGTGGAGGGGTTTCTCTTCTAGGCGCTGGGCAAGAGGTGGACGACCACGTCGATGGCAACACGCCGAACTGCTTCGGTCCCTGGCACGATCTCTCGTGGCTACTCGGTATTTAGGCGCAGCGCTCTGACAAGTGTGACACGACTTTACGAAGCCTGCAGCGTCAGCTTTCATCCCAGGCCAGTAGAAGTCCTTGCAGACGCGCTCCATGGTTCGCTTGATACCCCTGTGACTTCCGAGGGTTCCTTGATGGGCCTTATCCAAGACGATGCCGCGTAGATCCTGGGGGACGACGATTTGCTTTCTTTCTTTTCCGGAGGGCAACTGATGCCGTCGGTAAAGAACACCAGCAGTCTTCCCGAACTCGATCACCGCTGCGTTGAATGTCCCCTTTCTGCCGACCTTGCCGAAAAACTTTCGGAGAGAAGGGTCTTGCTGCTGTAGCGCACATAAGTCAGCAGAGGTGATAGTGCAGGGGCTGTCAGCAACGGCAGGTACCTGCGGCATTGTTCTTGCAGCCTCGCTTTTTGATGCGTAGACGCCACTGTGGGACTTCGATCCTGCTACAGCTGGCGAAGAAAATGGCAGGTTCCGACCACGCAGTTCTGCTGGGACCCGGGTGCTGCCTTCTACAAGAACCGTGCTTGCTAATACCGGGTCCTCTTCCTGAGACACCTTGCGTCTGTTTCCGCAGTGATACTCTGGCGGAGCGTGGCGTCGTTGAGTCTTGGTCGGCGCTTCCATCGCAAAGGAATTGGGTCCAGGCAATGAACCTGCTGCTTGGCCCTGGTTCTCGGGCAGGTTTGCGCCAGCTTCAGCCTGGTGTCCGAGATTACGGCCCCTCAAGCAGAAGGCATTCTTCTTGATGGCATGGCTGGAACCCGGAGACGTCGACTTCGTCCAACAGTCAGCTGGCCAATGGCCCTGCTTATTACATAGCAAGCAGTAAGGCCTCGCCTTACGGTCCCGCTGGTCAGGAGGCTTGTCAACTTCAGGTGGCCTGCCCCTCTCGTCTTCTCGACTTCTTGCCAAGTTGTTGAGACCTTGAGCTTCGAGGTACTGGTCAGCTGCTTCGACTAGCTGGTCCAGGTCTTTGTAGCCCCTCTCTTTGAGGAAAATGGCTAGCTTCTCGTGACACCTGTCGAGAAATTGCTCGGCCACCATTTTGTATCGGAGCGCGGCATACGTCTGCTCCGTTTTGGCCAGCTCCTGCCAATTGTCAAAGTAGCCGAGTAGGCGGCCCGCAAATTGACGGCCTGTCTCCGAGTCCTGTGGCTGGGATTTCCTAAACTTGCGCCTGTAGCCCTCCTCGGTGTATCTGAACCTCTGTAGTAGGGTCTGCTTTAGTTTAGGGTAATTCATGGCATCCTCAGAAGACATGCGACCAACGGCACTAAGAGCTTCACCAGTCAAGCACAAGTGTAGGGACAGCGCCCACTTGTCTGAGGGCCACCCTTGACTGGTTGCCACCCTCTCAAAACGCTGGATGTAGGCGTCAAACTCATCTCGATTCTCATTGAAGGCAGGAATGAACTTGTGAGGGCTGTGGACGCCTTGTGCTGCATTAGTCGCAGTGTGGCCTCCCACATCATTAGAACTCTGCGACCCTTCCTGAAGCCGCAGCCTCAGTTCTAGCATGGCACGTTCAGCCTCAATGCGCGCTCTGGTCTCGGACTCTGTCTTCTGGGCTAGTATTGCCGCTTCTTTAGCCGCCTCGCGTTCAGTTGCGCGCCGGTCCCTTTCTTTTATGCGTTCCTCGTCAATCCATTCTTTTAGAGCTGGTCCGGACAGTCCTAGCTCCTTCCCAATGGACATCAACTTTTCTAGTTCCATCCTCGCTTGCCACACCCACTTGCCTGCTTAGTCTCTCGATGGAATTCGAGCACGCGTCCTGTCGCGGACGCCAGAAATTGTGAGGCCGCGTGTTAAGCAGGCGGGCGTGTGGCTCGCGGAGGAGGATCAACGACAAGTGACGCCATGGGTCGAGAACAACTAAAAAAACATATATTCTTCTGAGGACACACAAACACTGGGGAAAAGAACTGGCGACCTGATTGGCAACAAAAAGCAGCACACGCGCCACGCGGAGGAATGGCTATAACACTGAAGTCCGAACCAAAGTTCGAGTGGAGGGGACAACAAAGGAGGCGATACAATCACGTCTAGTCTATTCGACGCTGGGCGGAATGACGTCGGTAGTACGTGTTGAGCGCTCCCCGTGTAGGGTGCCGGTGGTCCGGAGACGTGGCGGTACACTTTCTCGGTGCCGCCTTTTAAGACTCAGAGGCCCCTGGTCGGAACACCGATGCCCGCGCTCGTGCCTGGCCAGTCTAGGCCTCGCCCCGAACCTCGGCCCGGATCACGCCTCGGGTTCTCGCCAGCGGGAACAGGTACCCCTCGTTGCAGCAGAGGAGTCCCGGAACAGCTCCCGGGACGATTCTCGGAGCACGGCGCGCGAACGCTCCTGGCCTGCCCTCGAACCGCCTCCCGAGAGGAATCCTTGCGCTGTCCCGTCCGCGGTCACTGCCGGCACACTCCCTTCTCGTGCTCCGCGCCCCGCGTGGACCCGCTCGTCGTCCTCTTCTCTTCCACCGTCGGCTTATTTCCGTCGTCTGCTTGCGCGTTGTTGCGGCCGGGAGATGCGAGTCATCACAATGCCATCTGGCCCCAGAGCAGCCTCAGACAGCTGGGAAATAACGTCAGCCAATTCCGACATTTTCACTGGGTTGAAACCAACATTAGAAAGTTGACTGACAAAAGGAGCGGAGAACACAGAAGAAAAGCGGGATTTAGGTTCTTGTGCAATTTGTTCGAGAGCTTCGATAGACTCCTGTGTTGAATGAACCACTGAATTTTCATTGTAGAGCTCTTGAACCACCTTTCTCGAGCGAAGAAACTGGTACAGCAAACGCCTATTCTTTGGCTTTGAGAGAGCGGCAAACTTCTGGGTGTTATGAGCTTCTTTCGCTTTAGACACTGTCCGTTTGAATATGGCGGCCGCAAATTTGTAATTGGTCCAATTAGACGGGCATTGGTTTCTTAGCAGTACCTTCCAAGCCGCCTGCCTTTGATTATACGCCCGTGCGCAATCTTCGTTCCACCACGGGCTATTGCCATCTTTTTGAGAAGAGATAATGAATTAGAAGACGTAACAGCATCCGAAATGATCGAAGTAACTTGAACTGCCCTGCGTTCCTCGTTACTGGATGGATGAGATTGAAGTGCTATTTTTACCTTGTTTTGCATACGGTGCAAATTTGTATGCCGAATCACACGAGCACGTGGGGACCTAGAAGGGCACACTATCTCAAATAAAATAGGATTATGGTCACTACTTGTCGCGTGATCCAAAGTAGACCACGAATAGATATCGCCGGAGTTTGAGAAAGTCAAGTCTAAGACTGAAGTAGTCTTCTTTCGAAAAAATGTTGCTGAACCAGAGTTATAACAGTGCATATTGTTATCATTCATCTAACCACTTAGCCGCCTACCACAGGAATCTGTCCGGAGCCCCCAAGAGACATGGTGGGAATTAAAATGACCTCAAATAATAACGCGATTCTCACACAGCTGCAAAACAGCATCGAGAGGAGAGGTAGAAATGATGCCTTCAGGAAAATAGGAGTTAACCACCGAAAATGCAAAACACCCGGGTAGGCTAAATGTAACTGCTAGAATTTCACAATCCACCGACATGAATTCAATTGACTTATGGACTTTATGGCAAAATTGCAATGACACGAGAAATAACAATCCACCTCCTCTGGTAAGTCGATCTAAGCGGAATATCCGATAATTATGGAAATAAAATGGCCTACACGGAGTCAGCCAGGTTTCTTGCAATAAATAATATCTGGTTGTTCCTTAGAGACTATGAAATCAAGGTCTGTGAGAGCTGACATGGCAGAGCGGCAATTCCATTGTAGGACCCGAAGCGACATTACGATGAATTGATGGCTGCCACCGCAGCTTTCAAGATGTCATTTGTTTTGGGAACGCCTTGACCTTTCTTTGCTTTTTGTTTTGGAGACGATTCCAGTGAGCCCACAGTCGGAGATCCAGTTCTTTTAAACGCAACTGTTTGATACTCCATGTCCACCGAAGAGTTCAAAGAACTGGCACTAGGTTTGTTTTCAGGATGAATATTGGAGGATTGCCGCAAAGTGGGCTGTCGAAAAACAATTTTCGAGGAAGATGGATCACGTCAAGAACAGGACTGAGGCGAAGGGGGCACACTAGGGGGAGAGGCTGGTGAGTGCTGACTGAGCTCTGGAAGTTCAGGGGACTGAAGGGCTTTAGAGATGACTTGGCCTGGCGATTCCGAAGGATTTGACTCACTAAAACTGTGCTGGTTTAGTGACCCTGCAGCTTTTGAGCTGGACCCGTCTGTTGAATCGCTTTGTACCGCTACGCCGCACAATTTAGACACAGTCTGGGATATATGGGATGTGTGAGCTGCCAAAAGTTCTGTCATGGCATGCATGTACTTGTTCATTACTTTAGCCTGGCTTTTTTCTATTGCAGAGGCAATTATTGAGTCCGAACTCTAACCGAGAAATACCCAATAAACCTTAGCACGGTATACGTGGACGCGGCCGAATACAGACATCATGACGCTTATGCTGTGACGGCTCTGTATGACCCCAACACTCCACCCATCAATTCCCTTACTGTATGCACCCGAAATCCGGCAACGGCAGAAGAGGCGGCTATTGCGCTGGCACTAGCTCACCGGCCGACCCCTGCAATCATAATTTCAGATTCGAAAACGGCCATCAAAAACTTCGCCAAAGGGACTATTTCCCCTCAGGCACTCAAAATTCTCGTACAAAATCCTCCTAACATCGAAGTGGAATTGATCTGGACTTCTGCCCATTCAGGGTTGGGGGGTAACGAGGCGGTCAACCAAGCAGCTCGAGAGCTCACGACCCGAGCAGGACCAAGTCTCGTCCCCTTACATGCAACCCGATCAGCCCGAGACAGTTTACTAAGCTATCAAGAAATCACCGCACACTACCGCCTCTCCCGCCGAATGTATCCGCCCGCACATCGCGATCTTACTAATCTCGAAGAACGTCTGTGGCGCCTGCTACAGACGAACACGCTGCCATGTCGCTCCATAGTGCACCATATTCATCCGAATTTATATCTGTCACCTACTTGCCCTGCCTGTGGTGCGAAGGACACAGTCGTCCATCTCATATGGGCATGCTCTGAAGACCCCTTTTCCTTGATCCCCTCAGAAGAGCTCTGGGAGACGGCGCTGGACAGCTCGGACTTGCAGCCCCAGAAGAGTCTCGCGGAAAGAGCTGCCGTGGTCACCGGCAGGCTGCGGCTGTCGGTCACTGAACGCACTTAACCGGGCTTTTGAATAAAGTGTTCTCTCTCTCTCTCTCTCTCTCTGGCAGAGACCAATCAACAAGTGTAGAGCCACGGGAAACTGCTGAGACATAGCCGGACAATCTTTCGCGAACCACTGTCATCGCCTCACTCCGCGTGCACCGACGTTTCTCAATCACTTCAAGGATCTTCATTTCCTGCTCGCGAACTGGACACCTTGAGTAGTCCGCCGGGTGAGAGTTTCCACACAAGCAGCAAGTTACCTCCTCCGTATTGCATGGTGCGGGAGGATCATCACCCCCACACGAACAGCAGCGAGCCGAAGATTTGCATCCCCCGACACTATGGCCAAATCGCCAGCATTTCGTGCACTGCAAAGGAGGTGGTGAAAGAGGCTCCACACTAAAGATAAAGGGCCACACTTTGAGCTCTGATGGGACAGACACCCCGGCGAAGGTATCAATCACTAATTCGGTGGGATAGCGGGAGTCCTTCTCAATTCTGCTGCACCGGTGTACAGCTATGACACCCGCGGAAGCAAACTCTTCTAGCATATCGTTGACTGACATCTCGGTGTCTACTCCGCGGATGATGCCTTTTGCACACGCAAGGTGAGAAGGAACAAAGGGGCTCACCGGGAACGCAGCAAATGACTCGCACTTGAGAAGGTCCTGTACACACTCCAGATCCGACGATGTAATCACAACTCCACCTTTCCCGAATGGACGCACGCTAGAAATTTTGCTGAAGCGTTCCGTGGCGGCACGAAGGGCGTTCTGCATTTTTCCAGGATTGTTGTGGCGAATCGCCCCACCATTCGTCGGAACCAAGGCCACAGAGATGTCGGTCAAGCCGTTGCGGAGAAAGGCTGTCAAAGGAAGATCCTGCGGAGAAAGACTGGCCAACCAGGGGGTAGCTCCCCGGCCAGGGGAGTTAGTAGCCATTCGGCGCAAAAAGCGCCCACCCTAACTAGACTCCCAAAAACTGCAAGGTCACAGAGAGATAGATCACCAGGGAACCCTAAAATCCTGGCCAAAACCCCGCAAAGGGTATAAGGAGTGATGCTCCGAACACCAAACTGAGGGTCTCGGCCATCACCTCTTCGCAGCTTTGTCTTCTCCTTCTTCTTCTTCGGCGGTTCCCCTACGGGAAGATGACGACGGTGGTTGAACGCGAACCTATCTCGTGATGGATTATTTGGTTGGCCAATCCCTAGGGGTATCCTGCCACAATCAGCACCAGAGGCGCTGCGGACGGGGCTGGTTGAGCTGCAATTCGCGTGGCGCTTCCCGCCACGGCTTTCCCATGGAAAATTGAACATCCTCCTCTAACGTTTTCAGTTCCTCGTTTCCGTTGACATTCAGCTTGTCGTGCCTTCGTTGTATCAGTAGCTTCTTGACGTAGTTTGAATGAGTCAAGGACATAACGCGCGTTGGTAGCCCTTTGTCGTGTCCTCGTCTTTTGAAGTTTTCTAAAATTTCCATGCAATAAAGAAAAAAATTTTTGTGGCTTAGTGGGAAGAGGACCGCGTACCCCCCGTTGCGGCCAGAGAGTTGTGGGATCGAAACCGGGCGCCGCTAAATATTTCTTTTTTTATAGTGTAGTATCGCGCAAGTGCGGGTGTAAGGAGGAGAGTTGTGCATGCGCAGTGTGAGTGCGGACGCCGACGAGGGACATGACGAGACCATAAGATGCTTTCGCATCTAGAAACGGTAAAATGATGAAGTGGTATTTAAAAAAAGCCTTTAATGATCACCAATTTGATCTACGAGACAGGCGTCCACGGTATTTTTCACAATAACCACCACACCGCCTTGTTGTCCTTAAACACTGCCACTTCAATCGGTAACCTACACGCGGGGTTTGGCAGCGTGATGTTGGGGTACGTATGCAGCACACGGTCGACGTCGTGTGACTGTGGGTATAGTTTTTCCGGTTTTTAAACACTAAGGCATACGCCACAAGGGCTGGCCAGCCAGACCATTTGATTCAAAACGCACAAGACCCCAAAACTTGAGCCACATATTGGAAGACGTTTTTTGATTGAATAACAATGTGTTTTTTGGTCGATTGAAATTCAACACCAAATGAAGTTTATAGAGGGAGAGAGAAACTCTTTATTAAAGGGGAAAATGCAGAGAGGTTTGCCGACATGAGTTTGCCGGCTTGCTACTCTCCGGGGAAAGGAGGAGAGGGAAAAATGTAGTAGGTGTAGTGAAGAAACGGAGAGTAGTAGTAGCGAAAAAAAAATAAAATATGATCCCTCTTCAGGCTATTGAGTTCAAAGGCTCTTGAAATGGCGGAACGACTACAATTTCGTGGACACACCAATGTCGTTGAGGAATTAGACTAGCGCGGACAAGATTTTGCGCTGAGTGGAGGGAGAGGGCCATGGTCCAAGTACCAATATTAATGTCAATGGTCCAGGGTGGAGGCAATCAATTTTATGTTGTAAACGGCACCTTTAGTCGGCATAGGCAGAGCATTCCAGTAATAAGTGTTCAACAGTTACAAGTGAACCACAAATTTCGCAATAATGGCTTGATGTCTGGCCGATCCGTTGTAGATGGGAATTTGTTACTGCATTAAGACGAAGTCTATGCAGCAACGTCTCCAAGTGGCGGGGTAGGCGCTCTGGCAGCCGCATTCTTACATATGGGTCTATGGAATATAAAAAGCCGTAATGATGCTGCTGCAAGGACCATAAAGGGTTCCTTTCCGACAGAGCTAGTGCCTTCGTCATTGTGGCGGCATCATGCTTCGTGAAGAATATCTTCTTTCTTTTTCTCATTTGTAGGCCCCTGCCGGCAGCCTCGTCCGCTTTCTCATTTCCCATGATGCTGCTGTGGCCTGGAAGCCATTGGAAGGTAACGCGATGTCCAGCGACGCATGCCAGATGGTGCAAATACTTTACGTCACGCTGGACATGTTCATGAAAGCTGAAACAGCTAGCGCGTTGTAAACTTTGAAGTGCTGCCATCGAATCAGAGAAAACGGTCCAACATGTCGGCGGCTGGCGTAGAATATATCGAAGTGCTCCTTTAATTTCATAGAGCTCCGCCGACGCAGGCAAAGTCGGTCGCTCAAGCCGATATGAAAATGCTGTTTCATTTGATGGAATGAATTTTCCCGAGGAGCTGCACTCAGGTGTTGCCGATCCATTGGTATAAATGTGAGTATTTGCCGAGCAAAATCTGTTAATGTGTGCGAGCGTCATCTGCAGCAGGCCAATTTGAGGTATATGGTTTTTTTAATCAATTCAGGGTATGAATGATTTTATCCGGAGAGGCGTCAGATTTTAGGGCAGGAAGTTCCGTGGCATGGTCGGCGGTGCTTGAGTTGGAATTGGGGCAATAATACTTTTTATTGTTTGTCCAAAGCTAGAATTCGGATTTTGAACCGCAATACGGGACAGTAAATGGGTTCGTGCATGTAGCGTATGCCTCAAATGAACGCGGAGCGTTTCTTCGAGCTGTAGCACGTCCAAGGGGAGGCAACCTGCTTCAGCAGTTGTCCCAGAACATGACGAGCCTTTCGAAAGTCCGAGGCATTTTCTGAGGCAGTTATTCCTCGCCGCCTCCAGCTGTCTTTTGCTTGTAGGTGTCAGCTGCTGCAGGACAGGAAGGCTATAGCGCAACAGGCCATCCACATATGCCTTGAACAGCAAAACCATGGAGCGGCAATCGCTATCCCAGTGGCTGCCAGCAAGATACCCAATAATTTGCGATGCTGTTGGTATTCGCTTCCGTAGCCTCTGCACTTCACGGGCCCAGGAGAGGTTTCTGTCTAAGAGAATACCAAGATATATTTGGGTCCGTCTGTAATGCAGAGGCCGACCACCCAGGATTAAAGGATATCTATTCATGCATTTGCGAGGGAATGCCATGACGACGCTTTTTTCTGATGAAAGATGGAGTCCTTTAGGCACTAGGTATGCAGATATTTTTGCAAGCACCTCCTGAAGTTTGTTTTGCGTTACCCTCCGGGATTTTGATGCACTCCAAATACAGATGTCGTCCGCATAGAGAGTGATCTTGACGCCACGGGGTACAACACGCTTCAGGTGGATGAGGGTGAGATTAAAAAGTAAAGGGCTCAATACAGCACCTTTAGGTACTCCTTTTTTATTTCATGATATGATGTTGGGCCTTCTGCCGTGCACATGAAGAGTTTTCGTCCTTCAAGGTAATTTGAAATCCATACGTATAATCTTCCGCCTAGTCCAAGTGCAATAAGGGATGATAGTATGGTATCGTGATAAACGGAGTCGAATACTGATTTAACGTCTACAAACACTGCAACGGGTACATGTCCAGAATGTAGTTCTTCTTCAACAGACGATACAAGGGCAATGATATTGTCAATAGCCGAACTGTTTTGCCGAAATCCATTCATTTGAGGTGGATAATTTTTTTTGGTTTCCTTGTACCAAGTGACCCTCTTACAAATCATTTTTTCCATTAATTTTCAAACACAGCTGAGCAAGGGTATCGGTCGAAAGGAGTTGTAGCTTGTCGGTGGTTTTCCAGGTTTTACGACAGCAGTGATTTTCGCCAGTTTCCAACCAGAGGGGACGATGCCATGTAGCCATGCTCTATTGTAATATTCTAGAAGACGTAGACCGGAGTGCTGAGATAAATGAGAGATTGCGTCGTAGGTGATTTCGTCATAACCAGGAGAGGAGCGTTTTCTGACGTCGGAAATCGCTGCGTTGAGCTCCTCTATTGTAAACGGAAGGTCCAAGGCAGGTGAAGCAGCTGGCGGAGGAACGATATCGTTGAACTGTGAGCTCAAGTGCGTCGCCGAGGTTGCCGACAGGAGCTTGCAATACTGTTCAGCTGCTTCCATCTGGGAAATGTTTTCGTGCAGCGATAGCTCACTGAATGGGTGCAGCTGCGAGATATTGTTGCGCATGCCCTTTACAAAGCGCCAGATGTGCGACGAAGGTTTGTGGATGTCTAAATTTGCGCAGAAGTCTTGCCATCGCTGCCTTTGTAACTTTTCCAAATGGCGCCTCAAATGTATCTGTGCCTTGCGGGCTTGTTGCAGGTCTTCTAAAGTTCTGGTGCGTCGCACCTTCCGCTTCGCTCGCCTGCGAATGGCTGGTAATATCTCATATTCCTCATCAGTCTTGATGTTCAAACGCCTTCGCATCACACACGACGATCGCTTAAGGCAGCAAGCTATGGTTGGAATGAGGTCGTCATCTGTAGTCGCAGCAGTATTCAGCTGATATATACTGTATTCATAGGTGTCCCAGTTGGTGAACTTCATTTTAATTTTCAGTCGGGGCGCATCATTACCGAGGTAGGATAGTAAAATCGGGTAGTGGTCGCTGCCCCTAGTTTCCATGTCTGTGTGCCATGAAAACCTTTGAGCGCTGTGGCTTGAGACAAATGAAACGTCAATGCAGCTGCTGACTGTCTTGTTTTTCATATATGTGATGCTTCCATTGTTAAGGGGCTCAATAGAGGGTCTCATCATTAGCTCGGATAGTTTCACACCGCGGAAACTTGTATATGCGCTGCCCCAGATCTCATGGTGCGCGATAGTCTCTGCAAATAAGGTAAGGAGCGGCCATGCTGCTTATTATACTTTGTAACCTTGAGGCATCGAAACCGTTGCCTGGTTCTATGTATGCTGCGATGAATGTGAAATATTGAGTGCCGATCACGGTTTTGATCGCAATCATAAAAATGAACATTTTTATTACTCCGCCGTTTGCCATGAACTGTTATCTGAGAATTCAACCTGGTTTTAAGCACTAATGCCTTTTTCTTTTATGCGTTTCAGGTTGGTGCTGCCTGAAATTTACGAGAGACGTAGATAAAGAGAACAAATACACCCACTTTTGTTTTACAAAACTATCAGAATGTGATCAAGCGATTCGCGGTGATATTTCGGGAAATAAAGAAGACCAGCTTGAGACAACTTGTGCGACCCAGAGTTCTTGAGGCAGACAAAATGCGTACTCTTACCTATGACCACATCATTCTTGCCTAATAATAAAGGAAGCCGCGGAGGTAATATGGAGTTTTTCTTTTCTATGTTTAATTTATCACGGTTAGACGAGCATTACCATAACTACAACAGAACTGTGGCAAGTTGGCCAAGGTTTAAATGCATCTTGCATTAAACCAGCTCAGACAATACGGTACGCAGTGAAGCGCACACTGGACGGGTGCTGGTCTAAAATTTGAATTTTATTTGACGACAGGAAATATATAGGCTGAAGAAAGCAGAACCCCAACAGCAAAACAAACGAAAACAACGCAAAAAACCACTGCTCAGAAAGGTACTAAAAAAGCACATAGAAAAAAAGCCAACTCCTACAGGCACCAAAAAGCAATTATAAGGCCCTCGGATATACAATCGCTTTTGAATGGCGCAACACACTGATCCGGCTTACGCACGTGTATTCCCTTTCTGCAATGTGAAAATCTTCATCAACATCTCGTGTAATCTCACCACTATGTTGAAACAAAATGGTAGTGCCGTTTACGTTCGGTGATCAGCCACATTTTTTAAAGTGAAGAAGACAAATGAGAGGATGCTGCACCTTTCAATGATAATGGGTGTTCCTGTAAAGGCACATCCAGATACCAACCTGTTTGGCCCACATGGGGTCGCCCACCCAACCCGGGCTTACTACAAACAAAACCTCCTGGGCATGCAACATAGCGATTCGTGTGTTTAACACAGCAGCCTACGTCTTGTTTGTCCGGACCGCGCTTTGTCCTGCTATCAACTTATGGGTAGAACACAGACATTCGTGGAAGAACTGCGCACCCTCTGACAACGAACTAATTTCACTGCAGGAGCGCAAAGCGCTTAACCTGAACATGACATATCGGTGCTTAAGCACTGATGATGATTTGTAGTGTCATTAGCTCACCTTTCAAAACAAGCTTCCTTATTCTTCTCTATGCCTCGGAAAAAATCAGGAAAAGTCTAGATGAACGACATGTAATGAAGGCTTGTCCACCCAGAGAAAGGCAAATCTTCCAAATCTTGTTCCAAATCTTGAGATTTGGAACACAGACTTTTTTCAAGATTTTCCAAGGCTCAGCCTACCTTATCCCCAAGCAATATATACAGCTGTTAGCATAGGGCGATCAGCAATAGTGACTTGAATTCTGTTGCACCGACAAGTCACCTAAATGAACCCTAAAGAATTTTTACTTGTCATGGCTAAAATATACCGACAATACCAGATTTAACTCCGGCACGTGCGGGTGGGATACCAAAAAATGCAATACAGTAGTACCAACTTCACTTTATAATTTTATTTTTTACACACAAAGACCCGGCTGAATTCTCTATACAAAACGTCACACATCTGAATCCAGCCGCGTGACAACTCTAAAAAGCAAAAAAACTGCCCTCGTGAAGTGATAGTATTTTTAAATTGCGGAAGTTTGCTCCGCAGCATAAAACTGTTGGGGCGAGTGTGTCTAAATGAACGTAAACAGGAAGTTTTCACTAAGAAAGTCTAAAAGGCTCCGGTGTAACGACCCAAAAAGGCAGCGTCTGTAGTCGGGGGGCCGGCCTGGGTTGACTTCCACACTATGTAGTACTTGCTGTCGAGAACGTTGGGGGCCACGGCAAGTCCACAGAAGATGGTGAATATCTGCGGTCGATGCCGACGTGGTGCAAACAGGACATGCCCTGCCAAACGGAGCCCGTCGATCCGGTGGCCAGGTGTGGGTGACAGCTGGTGTAAGAGCAGCCCCGACGCGAATGCTTCGTGGCGCCACCTACTCACGGTGGGTGAGCCCCTCAGGGAGGTTTCATACTGAGGGTTTGACCCTTCGCACAAGCACGTCCGCTAGAATGTCGCAGCACGCTTTTGTCCTCGTAGCAGGTCCCGCGAAAGAAAAGAATCGAGCACAAAGCCGAAGGGGGGGGGGGGGGGGCGGGCGGCAGCGCGACACGAAATGGCCGACCCCCGTCCGGCAGGCTATCATGTCGGCCGCCCAAATGTAAAAAATGTATGACCTGGCCTGCAGTTTGCTCCCTCCTAACTTGCTCCCTCCACCTTGCTCCCTCCTAAAGAATATTCTCCCAGAATATCCTAACCTACACAAAAAAGGCCTTCACACATGGACACCGCTCTAGACAGGCAATACGGAAAGCAACAAAAAAGTTCGTGACGAATCACTGCCTCTTTTAGTCACCCAACTCCGATGAATCGTTGAAATGCGCACCCACAGGCGTGAGCAAGTTCCCACCTTCAGGGCACTTTTGGTCAACTGCAGAGCGCAAGTTCACGCGCCACCACATCGCGCACACAACTGTACGAATTTTTTCGCGCACTGTGAGCGCTCGCCACTGATGCACCCCAGGTACACTTACGCGAAAACACACCAAACGAGAAACATCGCACACTTCGTTCAGAAAAAAATTCAAAAAACAATCGCCTCCTTCGCTAAAGACCTTTCCCGTGCTTCGAAGACACACGTGCGCTCAACTACTTACGAAAAAAATGGACGCTCACCATACTCAAAAAGTCATCCCCCTATGCACACACACACACAAAAATTCACCCTACACCAAAACTCAATTCGCGTGCTTCGAGCAGTATCACGCTGACAAGGAAAACACTACAGCATAGCCAAACCTGCGAAATGTGGTCGACTATCCCAACCCTGAGGGTATATATAGCTAGCTGACTCTACATGCTCAGTCAAATTGCACTTCTCGGCAAATGGTTCGCGTGAGAGGTCTCACGATGCGGCACAAAACAACAATCGCCCAGATTAGTCCTGAACCCCACGTGCGACGGCGTGGGCATCATCCCAGACAGCCATAGCCCCTGTCTGACTCTCTCCCTAGGGAGTCTGAGCTCCGCGAGAGCCGGCCTCCGCGTCCCTCGCGCCTACCGAGCATCGCTCTCTCACGCGCGTGTACCAACTAGTAGTCGCACCCTCCGGATTACGGAACACAGCTGATCGTAATCAGTAGCTCGCCACTCCGAAGAAAACTCGGGGCCACAACCTACTCTCATCGACCACGTTTCTGGCCTACGGTAATCTATTTTGCCCTCTTGCTCAGACTTTTCGCTGCTCGTTACCTGCGCCTCAGTCTTGTTTGTCTCGCCCTCTGGCTCAACGTTTCCACGGCTCGTTAACTGCGCCTCGGTCTTGTTGCTCTCGCCCTCTCGGTCAGACTTTCCACGACTCGTTAACTGAGCCTCAGTCTTGTTTCTTTCACCCTCTGGCTCAGACATTCCACGGCTCGTTAACTGCGCCCCAGTCTTGCTTCTCTCGGCCTCTGGCTCACACTCTCCATGGCTCGTTTACTGCGCCTCAGTCTAATTTGTCTCGCCCTCTGGGTCAGACCTTCCACGGCTCGTTAACTGAGCCTCAGCCTTGTTTCTCTCTTTCTTCCTCTTTTGTCTGTTTCGATCCACCTCATCCAAGCTACTGCACTGGCCAACTAGGTATATCTCCACCCTATGGTTCTCTATCTCTCATTCAAACATTTCCCTCTCTCTTTGCCTTTCGGCTTCCGCCTCTTCCGTCGTTCTTTGCCATTCGGCTTCCGCCGCCTGCCTTTTTCTTCGCAGTTCTTCATTACGCTCTTCTCTGCGCGGTGCCATCTCCTCCTTCACGTACTCCTGCAGGTCCGTTCCCTCAAGGCCGAGGGCTCGTCCCAGTTGAATTACCTTTGCAGTCTCCGCTATTATTTCCTCTAAATGCAGGCTACAATTACCTTAAAGAACAAACGCGCGAGCCAGCGGCTAGCGTTACTACAATGGAGCCTCTCCAATTCCAGAAGCCCCAACACACGGCCGACCGGTTCTGTCGCGGACACCACTTATTGTGACAAACCCCTCCCCTGGACAATTGCGTCCGCTAGCAAAAACCAATGAAGAACGGCGCGATTTATATTTTAGCAGAGTGGCCAACCAGTGAGTTTTCACGTGTGCCGAGAGTGCTGGGGTGAATGAACTCACAACGGATACGCTTGACTACGCTTTTAACCATACATGTTTACTACAGAAACAAGAGATTACAAGGCAACGCCTGACACAAGAAAAAAAAGAAACCTTCACATTGCCATCGGCCTTGTGCGTGCAGGCACTATTCTGCCGTACACTAAGCCCACGTGCGCGCTAGGAAGCTAGCGCACGGCGCTAACTAGATAGTAATAGATAAGGACAACAAATACACAACTAGATAAGGACAACTAACTAGATAAGGACAACAAATACACAAGGTAGCCCCTATGGAGGCACTCGATCCATCATCGCCTACGCCTTAACCTTCGACCTCGAAGACATAACTCAGACAGCTGTACGCGACACGCGTAACACTCAGGAGGCAAGCACTTGTAAAACATCGGCAAAGCAAATACAAAAAAGTACTAGCAAGTACGCAACACGCGAAACACTCTAGAGGACGAACATCGTTAATCCCCAATACGAGCACTTACTATAAGAAAAATTTAGAAGCTCTGCAAGCTGTACTCAACACTCAAAATGCCCTCAAACATCATTACCCTCACCAACAAAAGTACTACAAACAACTTGACACAAGACACAAAAAGAAAAAATCTCTCAACACGTTACTACAAGCGACGCGAGAAAAAAACCAGGAGGAGGCGGATATCTTAATCCGAGGCAACGAACAAAATACGACGGGAGGGGCGCGGCAAAAGAATGTCTCTACGAGGCAAGGAGAACCCGCAGGTTCAAAGACCGAAAGTCACAGCGACGTTGAGCCGGCCTCGCCGGGCAGCCACTTACGTGTTTCAGGGCTTCGGGGTGCGGAAGCGGGTCGGCCATGGACTCACGGCACGGGCGAATACGAGTGCTAACCCGAGGCGTTGGTCCTTCCGTCGCGAGCCTGGCGACGTACTTCCGCTAAAGCGCGTCACGCGCTTACCCTTCCCCGCGTAGCACGTTCAAGAATCTCCAGCCGACTGCCCCCAGCGACCGTGCGCTCGCTTAAATAAAATCCGCCAGCCTCCGGCCGTCCCGTAGGCCTGCTCCGACGTCTTGCCCATTGTTCCTCTGTTCCCCCCTCCCGGGGCCACCGGCCACTCGCCACGATCGACTACGCGCGTCCGAGCTAGCGATCGTGACGTCACCCCTGGCATCTACACGTCCGCTGGATTGTCGCAGCCCGCTTTTGTCGTCGTAGCAGGTCCCGCGAAAGAAAGGAATCGAGCACAACGTGGCAGGGGGGTGCCCGGATCCCGCAGCGCGACGCAAACTGGCCGACCATCGTCTGGGAGGCCGTCTTGTCGGCCGCCCGAATGTAAAAAATGGAGAGCCTCACCTGCAGTTTGTGACAGATCCACACGGTGGAACAAGTGCGCGTGTGGAGCGCCGAAGGTCTTCTTTGTCGGTGGCCAACTTTGACATTGCGTCCGCCGAAAATAAGGGCAGTGGATGCATTGTTACGAGTCACCGCATCCGCCCGTTGCTGTTCAGGGGCCGACGTCCTCGAGAGGCCAAGCCAAGACGGGCCGGTAGCAGCACCGTCTTTCTATGAGCTCTGTGTTAAATACTCGAAGTTCAGGCCAAATCAAGTTTGATGAGAACTTGTTGCTGTCATCGGACTGAGGTAAGTGAGGGGCACCCGAAGACATCGACATTTTACCAGTGAGCGCGTGTTTGGCGCTATTAGGACACGTTTTCCGAGAGGGTGGGCTAGGCCTATCGCTAGTGTGTTAGGCCAGCTGCTACTATGGAAATGCAACGACAGCTCGTGCCTGGCGCCGATGGTGATGCGGCCACCGTAGAAGCCCATGCCTCGGACGATGAAGAAGATAACTGCATGCATCAAGACGATGACAGTTTGGTGGAGAGCCAGAATTTGTCCGAAAAGGGGAAGACAGGGTCGGTGAAGAGTTGGAGTGAGGTGATATCAAGAGCGCAACGACGCCGGGACCACAGACAGCTACGTCTAACCGATAACCAAACAAAGCAAGCACCATCGCCTTCGCCACCGGAGCGGCAGTCGAGACCTACACTTCGTCAAGCCAGGCATTGGTTCAAGCCTCTACCAAGGGACCATTGCAAGCTAGTCCTGAGAACCCACGGTCGGCTCAACTAGCAGCACATCTTACCCTCACAGCTGACCCCGGCTCTCCTTCACGCTACGAGGACAACCTTGTGTGAAGCAAACATACACCTGCAGATCGACCAATCCCAGACTACTGCAACGATAAGCACGCCGTCTGTTCAGATTGGCGAGAAATTAATCGGTGTAACTGACATCAAAATCAAGGATGAAAAACATTCGTTTGAGATATACGGGCTTGCTCCCGTTCACTCTGTCAAGTGTGTCATTCAAGCAGTTCCGGAAGGATCCATAATTCAAGAAATCATTGAAAATATCGAGCAGGACAGCTTCGAGTTGTACGCAGCAAGGCGGATGGAGGAAAGGTCAACTACTGAGATCCTGACGTTCGCAGGGTCAGAAGTTCCCCGCTGCGTCTACCTCTACAGAACGGCACACCGGTGCACACTCCACAAGAAAACAGTACCAGTGTGCAGAGTGTGCTACGAGGTGGGCCACCGTAACACGGCCTGCCCACGCCCGGGAACACGCGCTTGCCACGAGTGTGGTATGCGCGACCCAGGTCCGGACCCCACTAGCGTGGCAAAGTGCCCCCTGTGCGAAGGCGCTCACGTTACGGGTGCGAAAGGATGTTCGAGGCGCTTCGTCACTCCATACGTTATTCGCCGGAGAGAGCAGCAGCAGCGACGACAGGCACAAGGTCAACATCAGGTGAAGTCGCAAGAAGGCCTGCAACACAAAGCATCGGCGGAGCAGCAGCGGCGGTCGAAGCGGGACCGGTCCTCGAGCCAAAGTCGAAGGGACCGATCGGCGACTCCAGAACGAAGGGGGAGGAGTACCTCCAACACCAGTTGAACACGTGTCGCTGGCGGCAGCAGACAGCCGTCGAGGTCCAGCTGAAGGTCCAGGAGCAAGACACCAGCGAGGAGCAACCTAAAACAGGTGGGCTGGTCAGACAGATCCTCCATCACAGATGACAACCAATTTAGCCCATTATTGCAAGAGCCTCAGAAGCAATGTAAAAAGTGCGAACATTTGAAGTCATTGTAACCAAACAAAACGAGCAGATTGCTAAACTAACTGCACAAATAGAAAGTCTAAGTGACTTGTATCGATCGATATTAAATAAAAGCGACACTGAGAGCTGTAGCCATAGGACGGACACCGACGCAAGGAGAAAGGTACCCGAGCGGGACATCCAGCAGGAGCAGCCGGAACACCAAAAGGCACCAATGTCAGCCACAAAGGACAAACCAGAGTGGGTGCATCCCATGCAAGACATGAAGAGCACCATTGCGCAGCTCGCAAACAAGGTATCACAAGTGGTGACGCAAATGACCTCAAAGATATCTAGGATAGACAGGCTTGAAGCCAACGTTACTCAGCTTCTACTGACGCAAAAGACAAGGAAGGGGCTACCGTATGCCAAGACGGGATCTGAGGGTGGTCACACAACCAGTAGCCTCACCCCAAATCAAGATGGGGCGTCCTACTAAAAAGCCCACTGAGACCACGACAATTCTCCAGTGGAATTGCCGTGGCTTTAGAGACAAGGCAGGTGAGCTAGAACAATATGTGGACTCACTCGACAGCAAGCCGGACATCTTGGTCATGCAGGAAAGAAACAAGAAACCCAAACTCCTGGGCTTTGTAACGTACGTCGATCCGGCAGAAAGAGGGACAGCAGTGCTGATGCGGAACACAATAGCGGCAACACAACATCTAACAACACAAAGAGGGTGTGAGCACACCTTGATTGAAATCCACAGCCGAGGTATAGGAAGTGTACACAACGTTTTTATACTAAATATGTACTGCAGAACTCCAAAGAAGGACCTTGACCTAGCGGGGACAATTGAGGATGCCATGGAGAAAGCCGGCTATAGACCTTCGCTCGTACCTGGTGATTTCAACGCGGCGCATACGGCGTGGGGGTACACATTCTGCTCGAAAGGAGGGAGGCAACTAGCTAGCCTCATGGGTCAGCACAATTTGGACTTGCTCAATAAACCAGGGACTCCAACATGAATGGGTACTAGCGCTGCCAGAGGTACCACGCCTGACCTGTCGCTCTCGGCAGGTATCCTAGACTCTACGGGGCTAAACACAGGAGTGAACTTGGGGTCCGACCACGACGTCCTGAAGATCACAGTAAGGGACCCCGCCTTCAGGGCGAAGTTCGGAATAGCACGAATAACGAACTGGGACAACCTTAGGAAGGAACAGGGGGAGGGAGTAGAAGAGACAACGACGGAGAGCAAGCCCTACGAGCACTTGGAAGAGGAGCAAATCGCCTTGGTGGAAAAACACACCGAGAGAATTGCAACCACAAACCAAGCCCCACGTGTCGACGCAAACTGGACCATCTCTGCCAAGTTCGGCGCAGCCTTACCAAACGCTGAAAGCGGCAGCGACACAATAGAAAGTTCCGCAAGAAAATCCAAGAAGTCAACAAACAGGCTGCAGAATACGCTACGGAGCTATCCAGGGAGAGATGGCTCAGCCTGTGCGACGAACTTCAGGGAACTCTATCGGCTCACAAGACGTGCCAGCTCCTTAGACACCTTCTTGATCCACTGATAAGCAAGGGTGAGATAAACAGAAATATGACGAGAACGTTGAACAATTATAATGGCGATTTGAAGAGGCTCTTTGAAGATCTCAGAGACAAATACCTCAAGATGGACAGGAGTGTACAGTGGCCAGCATCTTATCGGGGAGCACCCAACGAGACGCTGGACAAACTGTTCACCGATTTTGAGCTTAAGGTGTCAATTGCCGAGAGCCGTCAGAATAGTGCCCCGGGTCCAGATAACATCACGTATAGGCTGCTTAAAAACTTGAGCGACAGAGCCAGGAACGATCTTTTGCGGCACAGGAATGAGGCCTGGGTGAGCGGCAACCTACCAAGGCGATGGAAGTAGGCGGAGATCAAGTTCATACCGAAGCCCGGAAAGTCCCCGCACATTGACAATCTAAAGCCCATTTCCCTTACGTCTTGTGTTAGTAAAGTAATGGAGCGGATGGTGCTAAATAGGCTGCAAAAGCATCTAGAAAACACCAATCAGATGCCGGAAACCATGTTTGGATTCCGAAAGCGCCTCGGAACGCAGGTCGTGTTTCTACAAATAACAGAGGAGGTCATGAAGCAGGCCGCGAGACATTCGCCCAGAGCCATTTTGGCGCTTGACCTCAAGGGCGCATTTGATGACATCTCTCACGCCAGCGTCCTATCGAACCTCCAGGGCACCGGATGCGGAGAACGGGTGTACAATTATGTACGAAACTTCTTGACTGACCGCCAGGCGAGAATCAAAGTGGGGGAAAAGGTATCCCCGCCTGTGAAACTTGGTAGCCAGGGGACCCCCAGGGATCCGTCTTGTCACCCGTTTTGTTCAACATGGCGCTCCTGGGCCTGCCAAAGGAGCTCGGAGCAATCAAAGGATTGGGGCATGCGCTACATGCCGACGATATCTCGCTCTGGACGACGAAAGCAGGCTCTTTAGAATAGATCCAAGAAACGCTGCAGGCAGCCGCAGATGTTGTGGACAAATTCGCCAAAGGGTGTGGCCTTAGGTGCTACCCAGCTAAATCAGCACTGGTCATCATCCGGCCAAATGCGCCTAAGAAACAAAAATAGGGCATAAAAGTCAGCCTAGAGGGCGAAGGTATCCTCCCACGCCCCAGCACAAAAATTCTCGGATTAGTCATCCAGGCCGACAACAGGGCACCCGTTGCAAAACTAAAGCGCACGTCGGAACAAATCTTTCATATGCTCCGACGGGTGGCGTAAAGAACCCGAGGCCTCAAGGAGAGGGACACACTTAAGCTCGTCCAAGCCTTTGTGGTAACCAGAATAACATATGTAGCACCTTACCTTCTCCTGAACAAAGTGGACACACAGGTGCTGGACGTCATCATCCGCAAAGCCGTCAAGCAAGCTATTGGAGTTCATATGAGCGCGTCTACATGCAAACTGTTGGAAAAGGGCTTGCATAACTCGGTCGACGAGCTCATTGAGGCGCATCTCGCCAATCAGAAACAAAGGCTGAGACAAACAAAAGCGGGCAGACGCATCTTGCATAAAATCGCCTGGAAGGCGACGCTATCTGAGGACAGAGACCAGCTGCAAGATGAATGGCTGGAAGCCATCAAATCCAAGCACATTCCCAGGAACATAAACCCAGCGTACCATGGCGGCAGGCGGGAGGCGAGTTCGCGCTCTCAACAGGCTTCTGGCAAAAGAAGAAGGGGCTATCTTCACGGACGCCTCCATGAATGAAGGTACGAACCGGTCAACAGCAACGTTGACAACCACGAAAGAGCTGCTGACGTGTGCATCCGCTGTAGTTCACAGCATTGAGGAGGCAGAGGAGCTGGTGATTGCTCTGGCCCTTACGCTACCGGACAAGACCAAGGTGGTCATGGATTCCAAGCAAGCCTACAGAAGCTCCTAGTGCGGCTGGTTGTCCCGGTTGCCCCTCCGAGTGCTCAAGGAGAAAAAACCTCCGAATGAAACAGTAGAATCAGTGTGGGTACCGGCCGATTCTGCGGTGGAGGGTACCGAGTTTGCCCACCTGAAGGCCCGAGCACTGACTTACCGGGCCACGTCCGCAGTAGAGGCAAAAAACCAACCATTGCTTACTTACAGTGAAATAACCACTTATTACAGGCACGACAGGAGGACGCTACTAGCCCCACACGCAGCACTCACGAAGGAACAGCAAACTATGTACCGGCAAATCCAGACAGAGTCCTTTCGGCACCCCCGTCTACTCAATCGCATGTTCCCAAACCAATTCGAAGAATCTTGCCCAATCTGTAAAATCTAGGCACTCTGCAGCACCTGATATTGTAGGTTTAGCCCGACGCACCAGCTCCCCTTACCCGAGTCTCGCCCCATCAACCCCACTCTACCCTTTAACGAGAGATGGAGGACCTTGCTGACCACCCTCGCCCTGGAGGATGAGCTACTACTGGTCACCAGGGGCCAGGCGGCGAGAGCACCATATGAATTCCCGTCAACAGGGAACCACCTTCGTCCAGTGTGGAGTTCGCAACGAACGACTCCTAAATAAGGTTTCTTCTCTTTCTCTCTCTCGACGTCCTCTGGGCCCAAGTAATCTTAACTCGGAAGCTAAAGGTCGCAGCCTTCGCGTGAATGGTTTGGGACATGGGCACTAGATGAAGTACCTTCCGGAGGTCTCGGACTGCTCGCAGTGAGTCTGTAACGATGTTGACAGGTTGTGATTGGTCTGGCCTCAGCAGCTCTGTAGCCGTCAAGGCGTCGAAAATCGCTTTCAGCTCAGCAAGTGTGGACGGGGGTCTCTGAGGGGCGTATAAATGGCAGGTTTGACAAAATTGCAAGCCTGGGTTTACGATGGCTGTGGCAATAAGGCTTCCTGAAACACTGGCGTCAAAGTAAAATGTACCTTAGCCAACACTGGATGAGAGGTGCGGCAGAACACGGCTTGACCGACCCATAGGCTTGCAGTCAGTAATAATTATTCGGTCAGAGGAGGAGGTTCTGGAGAAGGACCTGGCCGCGTGTTAGTTTAGAATCCCATATACCACTTTAAAGCAGCCCCAGATGTGCATACCTGCTCTTTAGGAGATCGTGCCTGTCACCGCTGGTGAATCAACTCATCTATCGTGTTAAGGCGAGCTTCTTCCTGTAGTGTAGAGATGGCCGTTAAGCGAGGGAGGAAGGTAATAATCCTCATGACTTTTCTATTGATGGCCTCTAGCCGATCCCACTCCGCCCTTGTCATCTACTGAAACTGAGCCTTGTACGTGACACGTGGCTGCACTATTGCACGCACAAGAAGCCGAGCCATCTCTGTGCGAACTCCTTCCGATTTCTTTGACATCCAGCGAACTAGATGTAGCAGTTGAACGGCACACCTGCGAGCTTCCCGGAGCCATGGTGTAGCTGAGCCGGAGGCCGCAACGTCTTGACCAAGGATGCGGTGACAAGTAACTTTCGTTACTGGCTCGTCATGAAGATTTAGTGAGACGGGTCGGTTTTCCAGTTTTTGTCGAGCCCTTCGATCGCCGGCGATAAGAATCATGGTCTTATCTCTGGATAGCTTGAGCCCCACGCATTTGCACAAGGTGTCAACCGTATTTAAAGCACTCTGAAGAGCTTGTTCTTCATCCGCAATGTCTGGAAGTGTCGACCAGAGCCTGATGTGATCAGCATAGATGAGTCATTTTAGATCATTCAATGCCCCTAATGGCCAAGCGATCGGGAGAAGGGAAAAGTTCAACAGTATGGGTGCCAGGACCGAGCCTTGTGGTACAGCGCGGCATGTTGAAAAGGAGCCCACCGCCTCTCCTGAAACGCCAATTGAAAATGTGCGGTGTGTTAAAAACGACTCTACTAATGAACGCCACAGGCACCGGCCACCCAAGCCAGCGTAATATCTGTACGATTGGTTGATGGCTCAAATTGTCGTACGCTTTCTTCACATCTAGGGCAAGAATAGAACCAATACAAAAAGTGCGTCCTCCTATGAGTGGGGAAGTAGAGAACGCTTCAAGGCCGTCCTCTGCGCCCATGTGGGGCCGAAAGCCGATCCAAGATGGATGGTACCAACCCATGCCCTAAAGCCACCATGTGAGCATGACGCTAGCATACGCTCAGCCAGCTTGCATGAGGTTAATGTCAGAGCAATCGGCCGCAGATTGCTGAGCCTATCCGGTGGTTTTCCTGTTATCGGGACACCAATGATTTCTGCTCATGGTGATACAAACTCGCCGAGCTTGCCATCTTGGTGCAATATGATTTCTGCGTGCTTCCAGAAAGTAGGTACACATCCACTGGCCGAAGCTTCGTTTATAGTGTTCAGTATGACCTGATGGGACTTTTTGTGAAGTTCTTATACACTTCGTACTGTATGCCATCGGGCCCCAGTGCCTTATGTGTTCATGCTGTGTCAATAGCTGCCAACAGTTCCGCCATGCTGAAGGGGGAAACAAGACCTGCTGCCTCTTCCATAGTAAGGGGTCGGCCTGCCTCAGCGAGAACAGTGAAGGTCCACCAAAGGTTGGAGGAGGCGTGTCTTATTTTGGTGAAAAAGCCTTATTTGCCTCCTCCGCAAACTCTTGCAAGAAAAGACCCGATCCAATTACGCATTGTCCAAGGCATTCTGCGACTTGCGGCCTCGGTCCATTGGCCTGAAACGTCCGCCATGTCAAGGTTGTGTTTGTTGAGGGGCCGAGTGAAGCACACCAGTTCATCCAGCGAGCCCTGAAAAGGCGTCGTTCATGTCGTCGCGTTGGGCTGTCAGGTGATTAAGCTGGAATTTGGCAGTCTCAGATGATGGTTGGCGGGCCACAGTAAGATCCGCGCGACGGTGGGCGGCCCACAATCAGAGCAGATCAAGGTCAGGCATAGGTCGGGCTTCATCTACCAAAGATATGTGCGTTAGTGTGTGCAGTGCGCTTTGTAGGATAGAAATCGGGTCATGAGTGTCTTGTTCGAGTGGGGAGAGGTTGGAACTGCACTCATCCCAATCAATGACCTGGCAGCGTCAACCAAGTCACGGTACCGGTCCTGCAGCAAGCCTAATATAAATGTGATGGTGATCACTCGCCCAGCAGCCGAGCTCCAAGTGCCATGAGGGCGCACCATGCCCAAGCAATCAAGTGACGTGCGCGATGGTGTGTTTCCCGACGAGTGATGCTAAGAACATCACTTAGGAGTTGAAAGTTTGCCCCCCTAAATGTGTCTTCAATTAGCTACCGCAAGAGCTGTTCCTGGTGTAGCGAAAGGATCCATGCGGAGCATTAAAGTCTCCACCCACCAGAATCGGGACTACTGGGAAGTTGTGCCGGAGATGTTAATGTCAGCCTAACCGAATTCGACTTGCATGACCACTGCTCGGTCGAGCGTAATAAGATACATGAATCACCTCTGAGTGGAAAGGCGAACTCGCAAAGCTACCAACGCTTGCTAAGCGGTTCACCACGCAAGAAGAGGGACATGGGCTTCTGGCAAGTGGGAACGTACGTATACAATTGCTTTGCCAGGCGGATGTCCGGGTGCACACGCTGGCGGTCCCGAATGCTTGGCGACGTATGTACACTGGACTCCGATATTTGTGGAGCGCAGTTTGTTTTTTGTAGCAGGAGGGCCCATGCAGATAATTGGCCAAATGGAACTATGCCCTGCACAATAGCGGCACACTGCACGGCCAAAGGTGCTATCTCTGTAAGTTCTGATACAATGGATACTTTTCATCAACATACATTACAAATTTAGCTGCCACACAACAACAAGGAATAAAATGCCGCTGGTATTTTGACAACTATAAGAATGGAGACACAGGTGTCCAACTGCTGCAGAAACGCTGTTTGGTCGCCTTGCGCTTAGGAAATGACCCAAAATAACAGCGCATGCTCAAATATACGCTTTGCTGGCCGAGAAAGTTTATCATTGCGTTTTGCCAATTGGGACATTCTATTGCTAAAAAATGCACCACAACAAAATCTCACAAGAATGCAACCAATTCCCCGTTGCTTCAAAAACAGAATTTTATAAGGAGTAGCAGCCATTTTCTTTTTAGCAATTATTGCAAATGGTGACAGAAGAAAGCCGCAACAAAACAATGATCACTCACTTCCCGGGTTATTGCATAACAGGGAATTGTTTGACAAATTACAGCAGTTTCTTTTTCGCTCAACAACACCATTCACTGAGAACGGCAAGACAGGAGCCTAAAGACAACCGTTTTTCATAGACGCGGTTTAAAACAGTGATATTACAGCGACCTAATTCCAACTGGCAATAAACAAGCACCAGCAGCAGTCTTAATGAGCAGTCCAAACGTGACCCGTAATGCTTTGCATATGAATGATATCCTTTTGCTGTAGCGCTATCAGATAGACGCCAGATATCAAGCTCGGGAGACCCAGGGCTAAACTAGGCAGGTGGTGAAGCAATTGCTCTTTACAGCCTCTGCTCGAGTTTAACTGAGCAGTTCACCTCCGTTTTCGTTCGTATGAAAGGGTTAATAATGAAGTTGTTTTATGTTGAATTCGAAAACTAACACCTAGCCGACCACTCGGCGGGTAGCCCCACTAGCATTTAAAATGTATGCTCCAGCTAAAGAGTGCGCTCAAGTAAGTAGGCTTCTCCCGCTTGTTCATACATGACACCACGTAATAGCGATGATGATGATTTACAGCAGTGCCTCGCCGAATATTTCGCGGCTAAGAGTTTCGCGCACACATAACAGCACGCATCGCGCGCGGTATATGATGACGATGGCTTTAACGCAGCTTTTGGTGTGACGTAGGAGATACACGAGGCTACCCATGGTAAGAAGATTGAAGCAGAGGAAGCGAAGTACGACACAAGTAAAAAGGCGAGCAGTAGGCCGGCAGAAAAGCTTGCTGATAGAAACTACAATACGAACCACTGCTTCCAGTCTGGGAACCTCGCAAACCATTATCGGCAAAGCCTTGCAGGGCCTCTCAATAACCTCGCACGGGCACACGCACGCAAAAGGGCTCCGCCAAACAGGACTGATCAGGCATGCGCGCACGGGGATCCCCACGCAGCAGCACTCTGCCCCACTGGCCGGATCATCATTTTCTGGAACAGAGCACTGACTATACATCAGGTACCCCTGGCCAACTGGTGCAAGAGGTAATTCATTGGCGTAAGGCAAAGTATAGCATGGCACTACCACATAGGGACACAAAGACTACCACATATGGATATATTCATTTTGACATTGGTGTTATCAGAAAACACGATATTATTTTGTAATATATTGTTCGCACTCAAGCTAGGACAGAGATAGCGCGCTACCACAAATTCATAACATGAAAGATTACGGGCTTAAGTGCCCGGGCCTCGCAAGCCAAGCTGCTTGCGCTTGGAGCAAACGAAGATGAAGACGATGTTTGGCCACTTACAGCGGCGAGCTTGCCCAACTTGTCGAGACTCCTCCTACTTGTCTAATGTTAATACCTCGAAATAGATCATCGTTCTTGCGCCCTCCTGGTAACATCTTATGGTGGAGGCTGCAGTGGGATCCCCACCGGCAAGCTTCCGTTAAACGAAACTACTTAGCGGACGCCACATCAGTCTTGAGAGGATGTCATCCAACAGAGAAATGGCACCAATCATCGTAGTGCCCCAGCCCCGATATCACGGTACGTATATATGTACACATCATATTACGTCGATCATTAGCTTCGCATGTGCAGGTGCGTAAGGGCCCATAACCACTGGCACAACAAAGTGGACGGGACTTTTTGGAGAAACCGTTGCCCCATTTCAAATAACGCTTCGGTTGCAAAACATACTGTCGCCGAAGCTCGTAGGTACCCTACATTTGCTGAAGGAGGCCATTGGACTGACCGCCTTACAACATGGATATCTTTCAGGAGAGGATGACATTTTTATTCAAAGCTTGCAGTGCCTCATTTGTGTCCGACGTTATTTTTCCGGGCTTTCTCAGTTTAGTCTGCGTTTCCTGGAGAAGAAGAATAAGATGCACGTGTTTGAGTATGTAAATTCATTTCTGTAAAAGTTTTAGTTTTTCAATTTTTAGGAGCAATTACCCCCGTTTAGATTACTGTCAAAAATTCGCTACATCCACCAAACACAGACTTTTGTGGAAGTTCTTTCACAGAGTTTGCTTAATTTCGCATATTTTATGAGTATTTCCAATGTTTTCCACCCGGCTTTTTACTGTCGCCTTCGAATTTTCGAGGATTTGTTAAGGCTGCATAGTTTTGATTCGAAAGTAATTTCTGTAAAATTCCAAATTATTTATATCACGATATTTTAAATTTATAAAAATACTGCTCGAGTGATTATCGATGTTTGTTTTATTGAAACACCTAAATGTATTATTTCCACCAAATAATATTTTTGTGTGAATGCAAGGCATTACACAGTAGTGGTTGTTTGTCTACTCGGCAAAGATTTCTTTGCTCAAATTATGAACGACAATTTATTACTACTTGAGATGGTTCACAAACATTCCAGGCGCGCTTCGTTGAAAAGTATTCTTGTTACTTTATTCTTCGCATGTTATTCTATCTTTACGGAATCTAGGTAAGAATACCGAAGCTGTAATTAGCCAGGCCATAAATTACCTCAAAGCAAAATTTTCCCCTCCAGCGTACTGTCAGCTAATCAAGTGTGAAATATCAAGAATATCAAACCTTCTTATGGTGCTCATGTTGGCGATAAAGATTGGTAAGTCCTGTATATTGATTTGCGTTTGCAATCAGTTTTTCTTTATTCCGAAGTGCGCACTATCTATCGATCTGCCCGAATATGACCGGAAACCGTGTAATAGAAGTATAGGTCGACTCCCGTTATACGAAGTCCACGGGGATCGTAAGAATACGTCGAGTTAACCAAAGATTCAATTAAAGAAAACGCACATGAACAGCGTTGGCATTCGTCCTGAACACGTCTCCTTTTTTGAATACGTTGAGAATCTAGACTTTGATGCCCAAGTCGAGCGCACTACATGTGTTGCAATTACAGTTGAGATTTATCCCCCCAATTGAAGCCTGAACAGTGCAACACACATCCTTGTCGTATGGCACTGTGCACAACCGAAAAGGCCTGCTGCTCCTCAAAAAACAAAACGAAAATCCAGGTGCGCCTGTCCAAATGCTTGCCGCTTTATCAAGTGTGCGCTGCCTGACTTGCGGGTTGCGATGAAATTTGTACAGGAGCAGGCGGGGCTTTTTCACGTGAAGTATTTGTATTTATAAAAGAAAGGGCGGTCCCCTCGTTGATTTTTATTCGAAATACCTTAAAAATTAACCGGTGTAGTTGGTTTTACATTCGATGTCTTGAGCAGTTTCTTTTATCGTATTGTATGTAAAATTACTGAGACAAGCACATGTCTCTCAATTAACATAACCTTCTCAGCAGGCAGCTTCTTATTATCGAGATTCGATTGTATTTTCTATTAAGCGTGTCTGATCTTGCTATATTGTATGAAGTAGCCCACTCCCTAATCCTTAATAGATCACAAGGCTTTACATGTGTTATCAAACGGAAAAGTGACCATCCTCGTGGTAGTAGGTGTCAAAATGAATGCAAATAATGGGTCTTCACTCTTGGGAGTAACAAATACTTATTTGAAGTAGGTTTGGGATTTGAATTTTCATCTCAAGACCAGACTCAAGCGCAGCATCACTGTTGTACGTTCGTGACTTGAAGATTGACATACAAAAGTTAAATAGCGAATATCTGTTCAAATACAACCTTCGACACGTGTTTACGGGTAGAAAATAAATAATGTTTGGTAGTGATTACTACCAATTACATATTTGGTGTGGTTAGGGTGTAATAGAAGAAACTTACGTTTATTAGGTGCGTGCACGTGGGTTTAGATGTATGGAAGTAACAATGTTTAAGCTAACATGCCATAATAAACTTTTTCAACAGCCCGCTTAGGCCCACTACCGGGTAACGGCAGCTTTCAGTGACTGAAAACCGTTCGCGTCTTGCTCCGCTGGAGTCCAATGTTGGCCGCCGAATTTTTCAATTTCCTCTTTCCGTGACTTTATTGGCCTTCCCCTTCTTCTATACCAGTTTCAGGTAGCCACTCGCTTACCCTAATTGTCCACCGATATCCCGTTCGGGTTACTACACGGTCAGTCCAAGTGAATTTGTTTTCTTTGTTTTTTTACTTGCACTATGATATCTTCTACTGGAGTATTTTTTCTGATGCAGAAAGCTCTTTTCCTGTCTGTAAGTGCTACGCATACCTTTATTCGTTCCATGGCCCGTTGAGCCAATATAACTTTGCCTTCCCGTTTTGTAAGGCGCCAATTTTCTGGTCCGTATGTCATCACTGGCAGTGTGCACAGCTTGTAGATTGTTATTTTCAGTGGGAGAGGAAGCTTACTCTTTATTATGTTGGAGTACGTGCCGTGTGCTACGCAACCCATACATATTCTACGCCGGATTTAGCTCTCGTGGTTGGGGTCAGCAAAAACCATCTGTCTGACGTAGTTTATTCCTTTTACTTATACCATTCTAAACTGAAGAGGACAATTTCTGCTTGCTTATTCGTGATTATATTCATTTATATTTAGTTAGCCCCACGGCCATGATAACCAATTGCAGTTCCTCAAGCATGTGTTGTGCAGTCTAACTCAAAAATGAATATGTCGTCAGCGACCCTCAAATGACTCACCTATTTCCCGTTTACCCATATTTCTATGTTTTCCCTGTGTAAGCTTTGTAAATACCCGCTCCAGACATGCTGTGAATAGGTTTATTGAGATGGTATATTCCGGTCTTACTCCTATTTGGATCAGAAATATATCGCTTCGCTTATGGAGAGTTATCCTGCCCCGGTATCCCTTGCCTATGTACTGTAGAAGTCCAATGTAAGGCTCCCATATACCTGTCGTGTAGTGCTTTTTAAAGGCTGCGGTAAGCATTGAATAGAACAATTTCTCACAATGAATAAATGCGAAGCAAAGTGGTCTAGTTTACTGTGCCGATTTATCTATCAATTGATGGCCTACATGAGTGCGATTCGTGGTTGAGTTTCCTTTCCTAAACACAGCCTGCTCTTTAGGTGGTTGCGAATCCAGGTTGTCACCTATGCATATAAGTAAAATTCGGTAAGGAGCTTGAAAACAGCTTAGAGTAGTCCGATGGGTTAGTTAAGGCCATTCAACAATGCGCCATTATCACACGCTCAATCAGCCGATAGAAAAAATGCGTGGATTATGCTCAACCCCTATATATAGCCTTCATACACTATATGAAAGCATTTGACTTAGTTCAAACCTCAGCAGTCATTCAAGCGACGCGGAATCATGGTGTAGACAGGCATTACGTGAGAATAATAATGGATATCTTCAATAGCTCCACAGCTATCATCGTCCTCCGTAAAGGGAGAAGTAAAATACCGATTAGGAAGGGCGACAGGCAAGAAGACAATCTCTCCAATGTTACAATGTTATTCACAGAATAAGGGTGTTTACAAGATGTTTTTTGAACATTTTTTGGGGACAGGTTGGAGTAAGGGGTAATGGAGCATAACTGAGTTACCTGAGATTTGCTGATGACATTGCCCTGCTAAGTAACACGGACGACGAATCGCAAAGCATGTTTACCGCAGTAGACCAGCAGCGTAAAACCGTGGGAATGCAAATAATATGCAGAAAATAAAGTAATGCTCAATAACTTCGGGAGAGACGAATGATTTGAGATAGGTGGCGAGGCAGTGGAAGTGGTACGCGAATATATCTACTTCCGCCAAGTAGTGAACTCGGACTTGAACCCGGAGTCAGAGGTAATTAGAAGGATAAGAATGGCTAGAGTGCATTCGTTAGGCATTCTCAGGTAATGACTGGCAGCCTACCATTGTCCATGAAGAAGAACGGTTAAGACAGTGCATATTACCGGTACTCACCTACGGGGCAGAAACTTGGAGGCGCAGTAAAAGGGTTAAATTTAAATTGTGGACGGCTCAGACAGAAATGGAAGGGGAGATGATAGGTGTAACCTTAAAAGACAAGGGAATAGCGGAGTGGGTCAGGGAACACAGGGAACAAACGCGTGGTAACAACATATGAGTAGAAATTAAGCTGACGAAACGGGTGTGGGGAGGGCATGTAATGTGAAGACAAGATGACCGTTGGCCATTAGTGATAACACAGTGGATACGTAGTGAAGGCAAGCGTGGCAGGGAGCGGCACAGCATTATATTGGCAGATGAGATAAAGTTCTCTTGGATAAATTGGTCGCAGATAGCACAGGACCGGAATAATTGGTTATCTATGGGAAAAGCATTTGCCCTGCTGTGGGCGTAGATAGGGTGATGATGATGATGATTGGTCCTAATTCTTGAGGTACTTCGGATCTTCTTTATGAATAATCGCAATATTGTTGCCGTTTTTTCTGCAATAGGTATTTTTTTAGTCTTCAAGCATAGAGAAACTATAACAGCAAGCTTTACGAGTACAATATCTGCTTTTTTCTTTAAGAGATTCAACGTTGTGCAACTTCACCTGAAGCATTTCTTATTTTCACGTCTTTGAGAGCCACTAACCTCCTGTTTTTGTCTAGTAGGCATTGCGAGTTGAGCTTGTACTCTCAGTAGCTTCCACTTCTCCAACGTTGCTGTGAGAGAGCTTGGTGTAGAATCACACTGACCCCTTTAATATTTCTTCGTAGTTGCGCGCAATCTTAGGTGGTAGTCTGTTAGTGCGTACATCCGGTCTTTTCTGATTCAAAGCTTTCTCTTAGTTGCTTTCAAGTTTCTCCTATGTTAAGGGTTTACTCAATATCTACCATGTTATAGGCGCTCATGTCGTTTGTGTTACTTTTGTTATTCAGCTTCAAAAGCTCGGCTAATTCCCTCTGATCCGCCTTACTTGACACTTTCATGTTCTTACGTTCGGCAATTAGTTCGTGCCTTATCTTTCTTAGTTTTCCAGTTTGCTTGTCCCGCAACTGCTGCTGATTCATATATACATTGAGTGTTTATCGTTGTAACGCACGATGAACCCGCATATAAGTAAATTTTATTCACACTTACATGATTGCACTTTGAGCTTGTGTCAAAACGTTCCTAAGTTATCTCCTCGCTGACTCCTGTAATATTTGCTAAATGGCTTTCTTTTAAAAATCTTATTCGTTTTTTGTTTTATGGCACATTTTTCTTCATCTGCAAAAGAGAGTATGATGTCCTTCGGCTTGAGTATCGTTGACAGGAAGCTCTTCGGAACTCCGAAGCATTCAGCGACATCCTTCTTTTCGCCACTGACAACTGCACGAATGATTTTCGTCTGGCCTTCAAAGGACAAAACCTTTCTTGTGCCAGAGCTCACAGCGACCCACAAACGCGTCAACGTGCCCTCACTGAAAACGCGTCAACGTGCCCTCACTGAAACAACAATCGGAATGAAGTGAACGAAGTAACTAAACAAGCACGAGCGAACCCAAATGAGAGAGTTACAAAGCAACATCAATGATGTTGGCGGCTCAGCAGCATGAGGTGGCTGCACAGGTGTCCTCTAGTGACCGTTCTGCAAACCATATTTGCCAGGCTCGCCGACTCCTTCACAGAAGGCACTCTTTGCAGTTTGTAGGCGAGCTCGTAGGCATTACGCCCGCTCGCGGACTCTGTGGCTTGCTGCATCTGTGGCATTTGGCAGCCCGCATCACCATTCACGTTTTATTGAGTTTTTGAGTTTGTCTGCTAAAATATACTTCTACAGCAAAAATCTCGTGCCTAATTGTTTGTGACACTTTGTTACATTGAAACAAAATATAAAACATTATCTGTGTAACAAAACAACCGAGCACTAACATTTTACTTATAATAATGCTGAACATAACCAAAACTAACATAAATACGACAATGACACCATCAATTGTGACCACAAACCACGAAAGGTTACCCACAGCACTAAAGCGAAACATCACTTTCTGTTACTGTTTGTAGTACAAAACCGAAAAAAAACAAAGGGAGGAATATGAAGATCTTACACACTTCCCATCATATTCATATCTTCTCATAATCATCATCATAACTTCTGAAGTGAATTTATATTCATGATTGTTGCCGTTTTTGACGACAAGTTACTGAACACTGTTATTGTGTGTGGTATGAACAACATATAAATAATTGTGGGACACGTTAAGCGTTCGATTTTAAGAGGTTGTTCAGAGCACGGACCGATAGCCGGGGATGCTTTAAAGAAGTATTTGGAAAGGGATGCATGATAGTAGGCCTTGTGAAGTAGCAACGAACGCGCAATTTTGTGACAGCGTGATAATTGTTGCCGCTCTGCAATATTTCGCAATGGTGTGACAGCATGATAATTGTTAGAGCTCTGCACGATTATGCAATGAAGTTGCGCTGCTGTGACAAGAGTAACCAGAAATAAAAATGAAGGAACCTCACTCTAAGGCGTAAGACTTGAAGGTAGCGAAGGTGCACGCAACTTTTACGACCATCCCATAGGTTGGTTGGTTAAAGTGCTAACAAGAATTGCACGTACCCACTCTGGGGGATTGACCATGTCTGATTGTGGTTCCCTTGTTGAAGACGCTTATAAATTAGTTTCAAACTAAGGTAAAATAGAAGTGGGACCGTAGGGGTACAGTGATCGTACGAATCGGAGAACCAAAAAAATTTAATACTGCTGTAACAACAAGTACTTTATTAAGCAAATAAAAATTGGATGATACGATTGTATAAGAAGGCAAGGCGACCTGATTTGGCAATAAAAGAGTGAAGCGCGCTACAAACATACCGGTTGCAGCAACCAAGCCTGAGGGCCCCAAATGACAGGTAACCTAGAGGTAATGATTACGGAGGGAGGAGAACCGCCGACAAGACAACAGGAAGTGGTCAATCGTTTCCTCCGCTTGACAGTAGTCACATAGGCTTTAGCCCCCGATTACAGCCGATTTGCTTCGTCTTCTCTACCATAACAACCTTTTCTCCATCATTGTTATAAGTCAGACCTTCTTTCACTGTTTTTTAAGTGATAATCATTGGACATCCCGTTATCATACATCACTACGATATAACGTGTCTATCTCGTTCCCGGCAAGTGTTGCCACGGTTGCAGTTAATGATACAGTAAGTTACTTTGGCCATTCGGCCTAAGTCGGTATGCTTGATTTAATAAGTGTGCGCAGCGCGCTCCGCCTGGTCGTCGCAAGGCACGCACACATGAGCTCTCGCCCTTTAATTCATTTTTAAAGTTTTAGGCGGTCGCTGGACGCTTGGCCAATCCCCCTAAGTGAGTAGGTTTGGTATGACAAACATTCGCAGGCAACACTGCGCGGTCGTCGCGAGGCACGCCCACACGTGCGCGAGCCAGTTTCTTGGTGTTGGTAACGGCCAGGCGTTCACTGCAACGACCACGCTCACATGCGGGGTTCAGAAATGGTTAGGTATTACTCCAATACTCTCATAATTTGTGAAATATTCCGTCTAAGGAACTATGATGACGATGGTTTGTGTTTAATGGCACAAGGCCGACGAGGGCAAAGAGCGCCAGAGAAGTCATTTAATGAAAAGAAGTGATTACCACAAAAGGTAGGTATAAAACATGTAAACTGGACATTGTAAGATCAAAAAAAGATAATGGTGATGGCTGGTGTATAGGGCCAGATTTGTTTATGCATGATAAGAAATGAGGTTTAAAAACTTCACGTCTGACAAATACTTAAACACGCGTTTCACAGAAACCATGACATCGTCACCCAGAAACAACGATGGGTGTAGGGGAATATGTTGTCTGTAGAGTTCTCTGAAGTGTTTGTGTCGTGTTGTGTCAAGTGTCTTGCATTGTATGAGTATGTGGACTACGGACAGGCCCTCCCCACACCTGCGTTACATGTGTATGGCCTATCCGTAATCTAGCTAAGGTAACTTCAATGTGCCTGTTGTGTGAGTCAGTAGTGTATTGTCCCAAGTGTGGTTTTATTACGTGTAGTTTGTTCTCTGTCTGTTCGCTCCAGTCTGCTTGCCACGTTTTACGGAGTTGCTGTCTTATGTGTGGCTTGAGGTCTGTGTAAGGAAGTGTTGTTATGTTTACTGTGTTTCGGAGTGCAGCATTGGCGGCCATTTCATCCGCCAGTTCATTTCCGCCGATGCCAGAGTGGCCTGGCACCCAACACACAGTCACCTCAAGATTTGAAGAATACGCCAGCATAATTGATTTCAAGAGAAGGTTAACTGCATGGTTTTTCGATGACTTTCGGATGATAATGCACGGACCACGCTCAGCGAATCTGTATAGATGATAGATTTAGGGATATTATGTTCAACTATGTGATTTACAGCCAGAAAGATGCCATATGCTTCTGCCGAAAAAATACTTGTCTTTGCATTCATGGCTCTACCTCCTTCAAAATTGGGTCCATGAGCAGCACAAGACACCGCAGTGAACGTTTTGGAAGCATCAGTGAAAAACTCTGCAGCCCTGTATTTATCCTGCAGATACATGAAATGCTGGTGAATCGCAATTCTTGGTGCCCTGTTCTTATCAAGATGCGTAAAAGACAGGTCACAGAGCACAGGGCGCAGATTTTATGGTGGTATAAAATCAGTGATGGGTGTCTTGTGAATGTCTAAAAAGGGTACCTCATGCTCAGAGGCTTCCTCTCTTACCCTAAGTGAAAAGGGCAGAGAGATGGATGGACGATTTAAGAACAGTTGTTGTGAGGATGTGTTATTAATGGTGGAATTAAAAGGGTGGTTAGTCAGGGCCATGATTTTCGAGGCATACAACAAATCCATGTAAATCCTCTGGTGATATAGGGACCATTTATCACACTCGGCGTAGAGGCTCTCGACTGGGCAAGTGCGAAAAGCACCACATGCAAGGCGAAGACCCAGATGCAGCACTGGGTCGAGCATTTTCAGTGCCGTTTTTGTTGCAGACCCATAAATGACGCTTCCATAGTCCAATCGGGACCCCACTAGGCTTGTGAAAATACGTAAGAGGAGTTGCTTGTCAGTTCCATAAGACTGGTGGGACAAGATTTTAAGAATGTTGAGAGCCTTTAGACATTTATGTTTCAATTGCTTAATGTGAGGTATGAATGTAAGTTTTTCATCCAACACCACTCCTAAAAACTTGTGTTCCTTCTTCACAGGAAGCGAAACGCCATTAAGTGTAATGTCTGGGTCCGGATGGATCCCACGCTTCCTGGAGAAGACAACTCAGGTGCTTTTTTCTAGATTAAGTTGAAACCCATTCTTGTCTGCCCAGCTGGCAAGTTTTTTGACATTGAGCTGGACTTGACGCTCACAGATGGACATATTGCATGATTTAAAAGATACCTGGACGTCGTCTACATACATGGATTAAGAAATTGTACGTGGCAATGCCTTCCCAAGGGAGTTCATTTTAACTATGAAAAGAGTGCTGCTTAAAACTCCACCTTGCGGAACGCCGTTTTCTTGTACATGAACCATTGAGAGTGCACTACCAACTCTCACACGAAAAGTTATTTCGGACAAATAACTAGCAAGAATGTTCATCATGTTCCCTGAGACACCAAATGACTTCAGGTCACTGAGGATCCCGTAGTGCCAGTTGGTGTCATATGCCTCCTGAAGGTCAAAAAACACCGTTGTGCAAAACTGTTTGTGAATGAAAGCGTCCTTTATGTATGACTCAAGGACGACAAGTTGGTCATTTGTAGATCGCCCAGCCCTGAAGCCTGCCTGGCAGCTCTCGAGAAGACCATGGTACTCTAAGAAGTACACGAGTCTCCTGTTTATCATCTTCTCAAAAAGCTTACACAGGCAGGTTGTCAGGGCAATGGGACGATAACTGGCGGGAGAGGAAGGGTCCTTTCCTTCCTTCAAGAAAGCCACCACTATGGCCTCCCTCCAAGAGCGAGGAATGTGCCCCGAAAGCCATATGTTGTTGTATAGATGTAGGAGTGTTTCAAGAGTGTCTGGGTGTAGGTGTTGTATCATGGTGTATGTGATTTTGTCTGCACCTGGAGCTGAAGGCTTACATGTGCTGAGAGCAACCTTCAGCTCATGAATTGAAAAAGGAGAATTGTAAGAAGTGTGCGACTTGTTGTGATCACGCAGGGACTTCTTTTCTACAGATGTTTTGTGTTTCATGAAAGTGTTTGTGTAGTGTGCTGAACTGGACACGTGTTCGAAGTGTTGTGCAAGTGTGTAAGCCTGGGCTTCCAGTGTGTCCCCTGTTGTACTAACCAGGGGCAGGCTGTGTGTCTGTTGTCCTTTTAGTTTTCGTATTCGTGTCCAGACTTTGTGTGTGTCTGGGTAAGAGTTTATGGATGTCAAGAAGGTGTGCCAACTCTCTCGTTTTGCCTCACGGCGCACACGTTTTCCTAACGCCTTGGCCCGTTTGAACAAGAGGAGGTTACTCGACGTGGGGTACCGACGAAGGATACCCCACGCCTTGTTCTGGGCCTCTCGCGCCCGCCTACAGTCCTCATTCCACCACGGCCTCCTCTGGTTGCGCGGGGCACCAGAGGCGTGGGGAATGGACTTTTCGGCGGCGTCGAGGATGTGCGCCGTAAGGAGTTGGGTAGCTTCTTCAACGTGTAGGTGTCCTATGGATGTGTGGTGTAGTTTGGATGTCTCTGTAAATGTATTCCAGTTAGCTCGTGCTTCATTGAACCTATTATGGGAAGATTGACTGCATGGGCCTTTACCTATGTATGTTAGTGAGGTTGCGAAGTGGTCACTGCCATATGGGTCAGTTCCCACTCCCCACTCGACAAGAGGAAAGAGAACTGCGGAGCCAATAGCCAAGTCAAGACATGAGTATGTGTTGTGACCTATGTTATGGGATGTAGGCTGTTTATTGTTGAAAAGGCATGCTCCAGAAGATGTAAGGAATTTCTCTATCAGGCGACCTCCCCAGGCGGCACAGAAAGTGTGCCCCAAGACCGGCCCGTCTATGGCCGCTTTCTGGCATGTCCGGCCAGCATCCAGGTTCTGGCTGCCACTGATCATGCGTTGAACGGCCAACATTCGGCAACCAGCGCTTCGGTATTTTTCCGTCCACCCGTGTCCGGACGCACAACGGCAGCTAACCGGCTGCCAGATATTCAGTTCTCTTACGGCTGCCGATGTTGAGAAAGAGAACGGCCGAAGTACAGCCTTAGGGAATCCGTTTTTTCTTCGGGAAGCGGTAATCGGCCGAAGCACGGCAAGCGACCGGCCACAGTATATGCGTATTTTTGCGGCAGTTGGTCTTCGAAAGGAGACCGGCCGGAGCGCGGCTGCCGTGCATTCGTTGCTTCAACGGTGAACCGCTCGTCCGGCGGTAGAATATTCGTTTTCTTCGGGCAACCAGTGTTATGAAGGATACCGGCCGACGTACGGCCCCAGAATATACGTTTTTCATTCGGTTAGCTGTCCTCGGCCGAATTACGGCAAGCGAATGGCCACAGAATATTTGGCAACCGGTGTTCAAGAGGAGAGCGGCCTACGTAAGGTATCTGGTTATACGTCATTTTTTCGGCAAACGGCATACAGCCGAACAACGGCACGCGCGTGGGCACAGAGAATTCATGTACAGACGTGTTTGGAAGGAGACCGACCGGTTTTTTCTGGGGGCAGAAAAAGCCGTTAGGGAGCCGAACGACGGGGACGCGTTTTTCATCCGCTCCGTGTTTCTACGTTTTAAATGAACGAACATCGTTTGTCAAACAGTAATGAGTGTTCTCGGTGAACGGGCAAGGTGCAAGGACTCACTGGAAATTAGCAGGGGACCTTTTAGGCCATCGAAATGTCATTTATTGCCACAAGAAGACTGTGCCACACCGACGGGTGAGCTAAGCCTCGCCAGTCATCTCCGCTACCACGGCTCCGCCGCCGGCTTCGTCGACGCATCAGCTCGAGGCTATTCGCCCCCTCAAGAAATGGAGAGCATTGGAGACATCGACCCGGCAGAGATGTCCGATCCGAGATGGAGATGGTTCACCAAAATAACTGGCCTTCAAGGGCGTCGAGCAAGCGGCCACCACGCAGGAGCTAAACCGCCACCATGTCAAGGACTCCCCACCAAAGAAAGACAAGTGCGGGCAAAAGCGCAAGTTATTCTGCTTACAATTAAACTGCAACAAGCAATGTTGCACTATGTTGTTGGTGATAAAAGTAGAAGAGATTCGCTCGTGCATTGGTAGCATCAACTTCATGTCCTGCACTGTTACTTCATAAAATTTTACGACTGCATATTTAGAAAAAAAATATTTTAAATTTGCGATTACAACGGAGCCTTGTCACTGACGAAGCCTAGCTGTTAATTTAGCTCCGATGTTTGAAGGTGAGGTTAGCTTCTCCTGGGATATGACTCATTTGGTTAAACATAATCGCCCGCATCCTAGCAAACACGGATTTTGTCAGGATTTTCTTGCTCAACGCAGATTGTTGAGTTCACGCACGATATGGCTCTTGAAATAGATTAGCTTAAAGTGGTTTACTGTATATTCTTGGACAGCAAAAAAGCAAATGATGGTGTTCCATATCACCTTCTGCGTAGTACATTTCATCCTATGAACTGAATGAATCGGTTTTTGCATTGTTATTACTATTGGCCCTATAGCTTTGTTCAAAAGTACTGTGTAGTTTACCGGACTATAGCGAATGAACGTAGTTCCGTATACCTGCAGCTTTATTCGAATTTAATAACATCCTGGTGTGCTGATCCAGAAATGCTTTTAGATGTTAAACAGTGTGTTAACGGCACCTTTACAAGAAAACCTTCATTCCAACTGAATACGTATACCGTAAATTATGCTGCTGTGACAACGGCCGAGGAATATAAATACCTAGAAGTTTATTTAGGGAGTGGTTAGAGGTTAAATAGGCAGGTTCACACCATAAAAGTTACGGCTGCGTATGTTTTTGGCTTTCTGAGACGAAATTTCAGCGAACCTCTATCTAACTGAAAAGAACAACCGTATTTCACTCATGTGCGCTCAATCTTGGAGTACGCATGTGTTTTCGTGTATCCCTACACCAAAGAGCTGGTTGATACGCTCGAAAACATACAGAATATGTCAGTGCGATTCGTATTAGGTAATTGGCACGCTCAACTTAGCATGAGAGAAAGTAAAAGTAAACTGAAATGGCAGGACGTGAAAGATCACAGACGAAACGACAGGTTGAACTTTTTTCGTAATATCTATCATTCGAAAACTGGAGTAGAAGGGGAGAAGTATGAACAAGCGCCATTCTACATATCGCAAAGTGGGACCGCTAGCTTAAAGAAAATTATTAACTTTCCTTTAAAGGTGACGCCTTGCGCGATTCATTTTATTTTACATCAATACTGCAGTGTAATTATCTTCTACGTATGATTGCATTAACTGTTTATATTGACGATTTTCAGCGCGCTTTGTAGAATTATTTTGTTATTTTGTCTCATATTTAATTCTTAGTGTTATGTATCTCCCTTCTGTAGTGCATGCAAAGGTAAGCAGGCATCAAATAAATAAATAAATAAATAAATAAATAAAACAATGAATAAATAAATGAATAAAAATAAATAAATAAATAAATAAACTTCCAGAGGCGCAAGTTTGCCTCCGACGGGTTGAGAACCCTACGCATTCAACCTTGACCAATAAAATCTTTATTGCCCTATTCGTTGCAGTATGCAAGGTTTCCTGTATGCATGCTACCATTGCTATGTTATTGGTTTGAAACAAATTATGTAACTCTAATTTTAAGCCTTTCCTTGCGTGAACACAGAAGGATACGACTGCAGCCACCTGAAGCAGGGCGTCATTCGCAACGCGTCTAGAATTTTTTTAAACGTAGTATGACATTAGAAGAAAATTAAGTTCTTTTGGACTATTAAGTGATGTGGACGCATACTCATGAAAACAACATTAAAATAGATTGAAAATGAAAGTACCTGTTCCCTCCTTCTTAAGATCAGCCCTGCGCAAGATCATCAGAAAAGTTGATCGAGTAGAAAATGTCTTTGCAAGAAAAATGGGCAAAAACTGGACATACTTTTTTGTGAAGGAGTTATAACAAATGCTCCTGACTGTTTTGTTGAGAACCAAAACGCTTCGTAAAGGCATTCACGCCGGTATTATATACATCAAAATTGGTCAAGCAACTGTTATAAAAATAGTTTATGTAGTCATAGCATGAAAGTGTTCCGGAATATTGACCTAAAAGGAATTGGCTAAAAGCGGCGCAATTTATCTGTCTGAAATTCAACCCACTAAAGTATGCGCCCTCCGCCTCCCCCCCCCCTCCTCCCCTTTCCCCGTTTATTACAGGTAAGCCGCCCCACAGAGGATATCAGGACCTGGACAATACATCTATTCCAGCTCTACAAAGAACTGAATATTTTATGTGTTCGGCAGTAAAAGAGGCCCAGCAATTAAAGGAACGACAATTTGTGAGCACTGTTTAATAAATACATTTTGCTGTCAACTGAGGCTGGTAATTAAGCAAGGCTGCGCTGAAAGCTTGACGGCTGGTGGTTGCGCGCGAGCTCACTTTGATGTGGCTGCATTGGACCCAAAATGCTGGGTTTGTACTGCTTCTGCACTGCGCGAATGAGTTATCTGCTTGCGCGACATGCAGTGACCGGCCTCAGTACAGTTAACGTACTGTGGCTGAACTCCAATGCCCGTAGCACGGCCGTATTTCCGGTAGCTTTAGTCCGGCTGGAGTCCGACGACCGCATCTCGGCTGTCCTCCGGCGGCCGTACTTCGGCCGTACACGGGTTGCTTTCGAATGGCCGGAGCCCTACGGCTGGAATCTGGCCGTATGACCGTAAGCCGGTCGACTGGCCGACGGACACTGGCCGTTGGACAGCCATGGGAGTACGGCCGTATACGGCCAAAAGGCCCACATTTGGACATGGGCCGAACATGGCTGCCGGAAAACGGCCGGACAGAAAATCAGCGGCCAAAGTACACCGGCCTGTTTTAGGCCGAACAGTCCTGTGCTGCCTGGGTCGGGCATCCGTTCTGGAAAAGCCCCAAAGAGAGTTGTGAGCATCAAGGTCGCCTGTAAGGATGTATGGTTCGGGCAGCTGGTCCACCAGCGCCTCGAAGTCGGAGCTCGTAAGTGCAACATCAGGAGGAATGTATATGGAGCATACCGTTATCAATCTATTAAATATTATTGTGCGGACGGCTACAGCCTCAAGGACGGTGTTCAAGGTGACAGGGTGGCATGCTAAGGATTTGTTGGTGATTATGGCAACACCGCCAGAAGAGTGTGTGCAGCCATCCCTGTCTTTCCTGTATACCATGTAACTATTCAAGAAATTTGTGTGTTTGGAATTCAGATGTGTTTCCTGGACACACATTATACTTGGCTGATTGGCAAGCAGAATCTCATAAACGTCGTCAAGATTATTCAGAAGGCCTCTGCAGTTCCATTGAACAATATTTTCTCTTCCAATTATTATGTGTTCAGACCTACTGGAGTGTGACTATTTATGTAGGGTCTTTCAGGGCTTGCACTCTTGGAAGGGGTTTTCTGACCTTCTCTACTGACCTGGACGTCGCAGCCCGTTCCTTCTGCTGCGATGAAAGCCGAAAGGGCTCGACGTCCATGTCGCCATCTGAAAGCAAGGGGGTGCCCAGCGGACTGGGCCCCCTTGACATGATGCCCTTTCGGGTGTTCTTTGCCTGCGCTGCCAGTGCCGAAGGCGTGGGGAGCACCCCAGATGGCACAGGCAGTGAGGCGGAGGAGGGGGTCGCTGCGACTGCCTCCGTCTCCATCTGGTCCGGGCCCTCGCGTGTGTTTCGGGCTGGTGGAGAGGGGGAAACGGTGGGTGCATCAGCATCCTCACCGGGCGTGGATGCCACCACAGCCGCTGCTGGCTCAGCGAGCGGTGCGGACGCGGGTTGGGCTGCCAGAGGCAACCCAGGGGGGGCGAGGGCGGGACCAAGTCCGACTCGCGGTACTGGGTCCCCGCCAAAACCAGACGCCGCTCCGCCCCCCGGCGAGCTGCGTCGGCGTACCTCCCCAGGGGGAAAGAGGCGAACCTCTTCCGCGCCTCTGGGAAGGTGATGTTTTCAGTGACTTTGATGTTGATTATTTTCTTCTCTAATTGAAACTTTTCACATTTTCTGGAGTACGCCGCGTGTGGGCCCTGACAGTTTACGCAAAGAAATTGTTGAACGTTACAGTTGTCGGACGGGTGGTCGTGCTGGGCGCATTTTGCGCAGGTAAGTCGGCCGCGACAGGAGTTTGTGCCGTGCCCGAACCGTTGGCACTTGAAACAGCGCCGCGGGTTCGGGATGTACGGCCGGACTGAACATCGGATGTAACCAGCGTTGATGAATTCTGGAAGGGTGGACTTGTCGAAGGTTAGGATGAGGTGCTTTGTCGGTATTTTTTTTCGTCTCTGCGGATGGTCATGCGCCTGACCGCTGTTACGCCCTGACTACGAAGGCCCTCCAGCAAGTCAGCTTCAGATTCATTAAGTAGGTCATACTCAGAAATCACGCCCTGGGAGCTGTTTAGGCTGCGGTGGGGCGTGACTCGGATTGGCAGATCGGCGATGCTGGTTTGTGCAAGAAGTTTATTGGCTTGGTCCTGGCTACTGATCTCAACAAGAATTTCACCGGTTCGAGGTTTTTTGGCCTTATACGACCCTCCAACAATACTGTCAAGAAACTTTGAAATGAGAAATACCGACTGTGAAGCAAGAGGTTTTGATTGGTCTACAGATTCCAGCACGATGAAGCGAGGATAGTTGTTCGGTTTCGGAGGCGTTAAGTCAGGAAGAGGTGGAAAAGAAACTTCGGTGTGGCCCCTTTTCGGGGGCCGATCACGTCTGGGGGGGGGTTGAAAATGCCATATAGCATAGTATAAAAGCAGGGAGACGGGGGTACTTTCTTCTTTGACCTTACCCTGGTAGCCAAAGAGGTCCCGGAGCTCCCTGCCTGGTAAACAGACAGGGAGCCCATCCGCCGGAGCTTGACCTGGGCTCCGACGGCCACCGTTCGTGGTTTCTAACCCTCCACCTATAAACACATCGCCACGGTTGGATCTAGCTTATGTTTGGGGGCTCGGGGTCCGCGGTATCGCCAGTACCGTCACCAAGATTGCACAAGGTGCCCCGTGCGGGGGTCTAAGGAACTAAACATGCAGATAAATATTTTGAGGGTTTTTTTAGCTATAAAAGTTTTCATCAGGTGCCGACAAAGCTAAAGAGTAAAGACGTGGGGATAAGATAACTTTAAATTGAATAACAGTGCAAAAGACTTTTTCAAAAGTTATGAGCATTTCTTGGTGGAACAAACTTAGGTAGACAGAACAAAATAAATGTGAAACTTTCTGTTTCAATACACACACTCACGTCTTTTCTAGCCTTGTCACCTACCATGAGATGGTTACAAAACTGCTACTTTCTGATAGAAGCAGTGTGATGTAATACGTATAATGTAAATATTTTACCCGAACGTCTTTATTTGCTCTAAAAATGCAATATAAAAATAGTGGTGGCATATCTGTTTGCTTCAGCCACATCCAATCGAAATACGATAGACTTTCGCTGCACCTGCCACTCATCTGCCTCTTCTATACGTTCTTTCCCCAACGTATTGGTCCTCCCATCCTGGTGGTCTTAAAGGTTTGCTGAGTTTAATTCAAAATCTCCCCTTTCTGCGAGCTGGCGTGCGATCAGTTGATATAGTTTCCTGCGGTGGGGCTTGCCGCGCGAGCCACAATCTTCTGACTAGCGCGCGAGACATTTCTGTATGTTGTGGTTGAACTATACTTATTGCGCTTTCTATTTTTACTATTTCAAAAACTAAGCGCACAATAATGTTTAATAAACGAACGTTCTTGCTTCACGTATATACAATTTTGTCTTTTTTTCTGAATTTTTTAGTTTATACATATTAAAGCTGGTACCGCATCGGCACATTAGAAATCTTTTACGGTTGTAAGACACGCTTTCACCAATCTCAAGAATAGGCCAGGCAGACTGGAACGCCCTAATTTTTGGGATTAAGCTGCCAAAAGAAAACAATATTTAAAAATTTTCAGCATAGATATTTTGAGTGAGGACTTTTACATTGACACGTGGGGGCCCCTGCCTCATAGTTCTCAACAGAGCTTGATTTAAGTTTAAGTTTCCATCGATGTTTCTTTGCCATCCATCTAACTAATAACAAATGAACTCTGGAACATGTTTCCTTTTGTAAAAGAACAATTATATTTTCACTTTAAAGCAGAAGTAACGTGCTCTGGTCGCAAATCCTGGATATTTCTAGGAACACTTTAAATATTCCAGGAGATTATGGTTCCGTACAAATTAAAATAAAGTCAGAGCCCCACCATTGCTATTTTGCAACGCGTAACCTGTACCTTCAAAATTCGATTCCGGAACGCCACATCTATTCACTAACGTAGGAAACTCATACAACGATAGATCATGAATATTGCTATACGGTTGTTTATCAAGTGGATAAAAACTTTTTTTCTTGGTATTGAATGCGATATTGCCAACAAGACAGATTTCGGTGTTGCAACTATAGGTAAAACTGTCGGTATGGTCAACGAAAACTGCTGGTAGAATGGCGTTTTATAAAAAATGTACCACAAATAAAGTTCTGAAATAATATTGTCATCCATGAAGAACTCGGCGCAGTTTAAGTGATATAATGCCTCGTACTTGGTTAGCTGGTTTGTTTCGGCTAGGCCTTTTTTTGCCTCTCGTGGGGTCGTTTTGACACATAAAATCCTATACATCACGAAAGTACTTTCGTAGAAACTGTGAATTTCGCATAGATAAAATTCTCAAGCTTTAAGGGTTTCCTTAAATCGAAGGTATTGAAGATAGAAGCACGGGTGTTTGTTTCAGCTAAGCAGGAGCTGAATACATTTGTGGCCTACTCTGTCCAATGGGTGGCATTTTAAAGCTCGAGAGTGTCCTTAATTTTTCTCGATCCAATAAGAACGCTGCCTGAAAAACACGCACAACGCTCATTGGTGTTCATTTCTTGGAGTAAACATTTCGTCAAAAAAGGAGGGTTATCTTCCTGAAATATTTTGATACACCTTGCTTACTTATTTTGTGGCTGAAAATGTTTTTGCGTTCTTTCGCTTTACTGCTCGTATTTTTGCAAGAATTATGTTTTGAATAACAGTGTGTCGAACCAAACAAGTAACAGTCTGGTTGTGGTTTGCCTTCGAGATAAATTCATTTCGTCTCGGTACAGTTCCGGGTCGACAATGTCCCAGCCCGAGCCGGTTCGTTGAGTACTGTTAGTATCAAACTCCTAAAAAATGTTAGTTGTTTAAAGCGACCGTAAAGAATTTATATTCAATTCTGGGGCAACTGTTCCTGCGGTAATCCTTTATTTCAAAGGGAAGGCCGTGCGCCCAAAGTACAGGAAGGGGGGAGTGATAGGGAGGAGTAGCCAAGTAGCACAAATGGTGAGTCCTTGAACGCCATAGAAGACATCACTGCCGTCAGCAGGTCACGGTTAGTGTTGGGATCATATGAGTCAATTCAACTATTACGACGTGGTAGGCCCCGGTTTAGACCAATCTTGACAGACAACTCTCTAGGCCGAACACCCCACGGGCTTTGAGAAATGTAGGGTATTCGAAGGGGGTCGTCTTGAGAGGCGCCAGGCAGCAAAGCTTTGACGAGTACAGGGCGATACAAAGTAAATGCGGCGCAATGCCAGAATAACTGGTTCAGGGTAGCGAATCCTCACGTTAGACAGCAGGGACGGTAAGGGGCGGAGATCTTGCAGGGTGAATCCATTTTCTCGTGATGTGGGGTGTGAGGTCTGCGCTAGCAATAGTTTTTTAAGGAGATTTCCACAGAGCGAGGCATTGGAGGAGCCAGAGTCAAGTAGCCAGCGGGAGTAACGGAGGCAAGGCGCACCTTCCGAGAATGGCCTGGGTGTTCAAGTTGAAGGCGAGGATCAGGAGGGGAGCGAGTCACGTCGTCGCCCAGGGGAGGGGTACTAGCGAGACACTCCCTTGCTGCATCGTGTGCAGCCTGGTTGCCCCCATTTAAGTCTGCGTGACCCGGCACCGATGCCAAACGGGTAGTGCTCCCATTGCAAGCCAGAATAACAATCATGTGTTGTATCTCGTGTGCAGCTGGGTGATCACTGAAGGGAATGCGGAGTTCTTGAAGTGCTTGATGGGAGTCTGTGGGGATCAGGAAACATCTAGGGGGCGGCGATGCTGTACTGTAGGTCAGGTGGTTCACTGAGCTGAGGATGGTCTGCAGTACTGCTTCCAAGGGCGACGAGTGGTGTCCTGTCCGAATGACAGAGCCGTCTTAGTCAGGCCGAGCTGTGCAGGGCCAGGCCAGACCCATCCGGGAAGACGAAAGGCTCGTTTGTGTAAACGTCCACTTTATGCGGCAGTTTTGTCGCAAGGTGCAATAAAAAATTGGCTTCAATCAACGCTGCGAAGGTGGTTGGATACCAAAGCTGTGAATGGCCCACACACAAATTTTACATGCAACGTCACTTGAAGTTACACATGTGGCTCTAGAAAGAGTGAAACCGGAGATTCTGCCACTGTTTCCTCGGATTCGCGAGGGCGCCGTCCCGAACGCTGCAGCGTCGGTCACGGTCTGGCTCGTGCGGCGGGCGCCAGCGCTGTCGCCCCGCCATGCGTCAGAAGAAAGAAACCGAAGAGGAGCGTGTTCTGAAGGCTGAGGCAGCGGCACCTAGCCATCCTGATATGCTAGGTCTGGGCAACATCACCGCGCGACACAAGCGCAGACGCCGAAACAATCCGACTTGTGAGCTTAGTCATTTCCATTTATACAGATTTAATAAATAGTTTTCAAAGTTGGAGAATTGTGAGAAAGCTGACGAAACTTTTATAATCGCTATTTATCAGAACCAGCTGCTCCATTGGTCTTTTGTTATACCTGTTGAAACCCAACCGAATTGGTATGCAGAAAGGAAAACCCTGTCCCATTCGTTACGAGCAGTGCGCAAAAGGTCACGTTTCTTTAGCGGCCAGATGTCTGTAAGTGGTCTCTACATTATGTTTTCTGCCCTACAAACCAATCCTTAGCGTACCTTTGCCGTCGAGCTCTTAATTGCGTCGGGTCCTGGTTACCCAGGAGCTGCTGTCGAACAAGTTAGTCAATCCGTGCGATTTATGCGCACAATGGACGCGCAGCTGCGCCAAAACAGGTTCAACACAACCGCTAAAGCATACGACAAAACTGACCGAAGAGTCTCAGTGACGCGCCCGCTGGGGTGAGAAAGCGGAGAGCTGGGTAATAGCGCCCTATCGCCGCGCCATCTACCCTGTGCTCCGCGAGTGAAAAGCGCCCTCCACCTACCCAACCGTGTTGTGAGTTTGTGTACGCAACGAAAGAACCGTTGGCTGGTAGGGTAGAAAGCTTTGCTTTAAAGTGTTTCGTTTTCTGGAAAATAGTTGCGAAACTTGCAATACGATGGTTAGCAATTATACTATGTAATAATTGAAACCGACAAAATACTGAATATTTTTAGGTTAGTTTCACACCCAACACTTATTTTCTCATGTAGAGACTACATAAAGCGTTCACCAAGGGTCATGATTTTAGTGGAATACAGTTTCTCCCACTTTATAAATTTTTAATTGAAATAACGATCGTCTCTCTGAAACGTTGCACCTTTAGAGTGAGGGCCTCTTACACACTTGTCCCCTGGGTACATTAGCAAGCGACGTGTTTAAATATCATCGGTTTCCTTTTTAATCAATAACGCATAAAAAATACCCTACAGTGGCCACGTAAAGCTGTCTATAAATTAGATTGTTTGGTCACTTAGCAAAATTTGGTAGCAGTCACCTTCCCGAGGGTGTGAGCTAAAATCTTGTTTAAAGTGAGCTTTATTTAACGCTCAGTTACTCTATATTCCTCTGATTATTGGACTGCATTTTGAGGTAGCAATTAAAAATGTGTGTGTAACTAAAACCAGATCACTCAACATAACGGCAACGCAATGGAACCACACGCAACCGCCACGATGCTTCGCATGCTCATCAGGGTTCCCCACGGGAAGATGGTGTAATTTTTTTTGCTTTAGTTCCGCTTGTGGTTCGGCGTTGCCGAAAATAATAGTTAGAATTCGAGTTCACTTGTCTTAGAAATACCAGTCCGTTTACGGTTTACAGCTTGGTTGGGTCCCAGTGGGACACCCCGCTTATGTCATAAATTGATGTGCACAAGTGATATACTACAACCGATAAATCCGATAAATTTATTGTGCATTATCGTGCAAACTTAAGCAGCACTTTGCGATGGGAGTTTGTACGGTAGCGCGACGTATATCAGCACTTGGAGGCGCAAGACTCACCGACTGTCTACGCAGGCCTGCGGTCTAAAGCGGGCAGTGAAGCGGGGCCAAACATTATGGTTTTTTTACACAACAACGTGTCGTTTACAGAGCACAACCACATCGTTTGCGTTTTGGCGAACAATGGGCGTACAATCCTCCAACAATTGCTAAAAAACCCAATCTTTTCATCTTTTGGGTTGTTTACATTCTGGTTTCTATTATATTGGCACCTGTGAAAAACCAGCGTAGACTCCAATGATTCATACTCTCTTTTTACACACAGGCGTAACGATTGGGCATTTTTACAAAATTCCTAGAAATCAATGCAGCGACTGGTTTCAAAGCTGCCAAGTGACGTTGTACTTTTTTCCAGAATTTTTTATAGTTTCTATGAAATATGTGCGGACTAGGTAATCAACAAAGAACGGGGTAATTAAGGTTCGTCAAAAATGTACTTCGGGGATTGTGGCATTATGCATGGCCTCGTTACTTTTTTTGACGCACTATATTTAAACAAAGACTTTTCTGGCATACTGCTTTAGTGTGCTCAAGTTTAAGGGACAACCAGTATACCGTAAATAATTCATTACCATGAAACTGGAAAAGTAACACGGAATAGTGACGTCGGTAAATAAGGCATGTATGTCGGGGGTGCAGGTCATAAGGTTGCAGCTGCTGTTTTAGGGCGTTTATCCTGTTTTTCACTTTTTTAAATTGCAATCGGGTATAATTGAATGGTCTGTACGTTTTAAATCCGCAGGCACCGTCGTAGGTGGCTCTATAGAGCTTTGTACTTATTACCGTCTTTATGCTTGATTTCTTTTTGGAGTTTCGCAGCTCTCAGAAAACTTGACCCATCTGTCTCTTCTGCACTTGTTTTTCTCCGTTTGTAATGCACCATTTCGACGTAGTTTTTGTGCAGTTTTGTAAAGTCGCATACCTGGCTGCGTTGTTCATGTGAAGGGCGTTTAGAAAGACAGCAGCAAAATTTCCGCCGGAAAAACTTTCTCCGCCTCATAATACAAAACAATTTGAATGCTTTGTCGGGTGCGGTTTCTACTTCTTGGGCACCATCTAAAATTGCGGCCACAAAGCTCTTATACCCCTCATGATGCACTGACCAAACCTGTGTCTCCTCAGCCCTCACGTAAGCTCTCATGACGCTATCAATTCTGTTCGAATCCATGTGCCGGCCTCTTTTGGATAAAACCCAAATTTACATGCTATAGGCGCAACAATGGTCCATCGCCAGCAGGTCAGTATTGGGTGGTATTATACGACAGTCACTGTTTTTTGTCGCTGAAAAAACTTTAAAACAGAATGACAGTACCTAGCCTTCGTATCGGAGGTCGGAAAATTAATCTGGACCTGTTATACAAGCACTCCTCTATGGGGACCCGTGGAGACGCCCGTGACTAGTTACAGCTCAAAAGGTAGATTGTACGGCACCACCAGAATTCAGATTTTCGGTACAGTAAAAATTTGGATATCTGCACAAAAAAGAACCAGCTGGTCGGTTTACCCTTTGTATTCTTGTAACCAACATTGAACAGGTTATGACGAGAGAACACTTTTTATACCTGTCCTCCTACATCTGCGATGAGCGTGGCTAAGAGGAGTTCATTCATAAATTCGCTGTATGCATCGAGAATTGCCGCACCCCGCCAATTTTGATTTCTACTCCACGGTCCCTATTTTAATGCAGTTTTTGCTGTGACGATGCACACTTACATGATCGGATGACTAAACATCTGTAGCCTTGAATCCTACGCCGATACGGCTATTCCAGTGTTGGAAACTTTGGAGTTTCCCGCTCGTAGGCTAGTGTCAGACATCGATTGTATAGGCGCTGGTTATACCTTTTTGCAAACAGCAGGTACCCTTCAGACTACGGGCTAGTTCACTTCGTCCAGCCGATACTCCTCAAAAGCAGTTTTCCCGTTTCGATGAGAGGTTTTGCGTTTGTACTTGCCAGCAAAGAACAAAAGAGACGGGTTCCCGTATCCGTGGACTAAACGACCCGCTACGTCATTCGATCGGTTATTCCAAGAATATCTGCTCCTGCCGCAAACGGTTTTCTTATCTACAGTGTTACTTCTCAACATGGTGTTTCAAGACAACTGCCGACCGACTGTGGTCCACAGGGTACCCCTCAAGTCGTCAGGGCGTTTTAACATCGAAGCTGTTTAGGGAATTGTTGATTCCGGTGTTTCGCAAAAAAAAGTATAACCGTACAAAGTACAGAAACCGGCGGCAACCGCAGGAGTCGAACCAGTGCCTCGTAGATCAACGAAGTTACAACCAGTCGTCTTATCCAATCGGCTATGATACGACTGTGAGGTTCTACCCGAAAGTCAAACGGATTACTCACTCTGCTGTGAAGGTGCTGAGAGAAATCACGCCACCTCCTCCACACTGAACACGTGATATAGTACACGTTGCCCCTGCGAGTGTCTAGTTTGAGTGCGGGCGTTCCGTTCATTCGTTATGCTTCTTCTATTTTCTTCGCCGCCGTTATAGCCGTAAACGTTGTTGTGGCCGCGAAGAAGAAGCCAATCGGTGCAATTGTGGACTGAGACCATCGTGATTGTCGTGAAGGGGACGTACAGCTTCGCTACCTTGAAGTCTTAAGCGTTAGTATGAGCTTCCTACATTTTTCCCTACTGCTCTACCAAACCAAAGCAGTTCATAATGTATTATCCGCAAAGTTCAGATAGAGTCCTAACGAGCATGTTCTGATTTTGCATTTTCCCCTATTACCAGCCTCGGGAAGATAACTTCCTTTTTTGTGCTAGAGAATTTTCCTCCCATGCCACGGCAGCTATTACCAATTTTATTATTTCACAGGCCGCCAAGTAATGTTGCCTGTTGACACACTGTTTCCGCACACCGCAACATCAGCTAGAGAATATTGCCGCGAACCATGTACGGGTTTGTTTATTTATTGTTTGTTTTTAATGCCCGGCCGCGCCCGGCTCTGTTATCCGTGTCCCATGCGAAGCGCGTGTTCCATTCTTTATTTTTATGCCGCACGGGCTATCTCATTCAGATAAGCAGAGTGTTTCGCCCTAACGCCGCTAGCCCAGAATAATCTTCTGTGATGTACAATGTTCTGGATGCGAATCGACGGTTCCAGAAACTCTCGCGCCGAAACATAAAAGCCTGCAGAGCAGACGCCGCGGCATTCGATTCTGCGACGCTCGCCGACGCAAGTCACTTTTTTGACCGCTGCTTCGCCGCCTCTGTATTCTTTTGAGTTGTTAGGGGAGCACAAGTTCGCTCCAATAAACTTGTTTCTCCTTCAAGACAACTGCGTCGTCCTTGTCTTCGTGACAATACTACTATGAGGCCATAGCTCATACTCGTCAGGGTCCTCGATAACACGTGCATGACACCCACTTTTCATGGTCACCAGAAAATATTTGTAACCATGACCCACCCTGCGCTTCTTGGGTCCCCTTTCTTTTGGAGTTCTAGTTCGGTCATCGACCGCCCTAGGGCTACTGTTCGCCGAGGGCTGGCTTCGAAGAAACGCCGTCACGACATAGGCGATATGAGTTATTCTTGCCCGTATATAAAACTAACGAATGGGGGTTCAATTTTAGTTCAGTTTGCGGAGCTCTGACTTACGGTGCAAATGCCGCCAGTTTGGAGACCCCAAGTTCTGCCTGCTAGCGTACGACGGAAGGCCCGCCTAGCGCTGCGGCAAGATGGGGTAGTGTATCCAAAATAGATCATGGTTGATGATGTCATGCCGGGGCATTGTGATGACGAAGTTGAATAAAAAAAACTATAGGTGTCGCTTTCAGAGCACATGCAGTGCGCCCATGTGCACGAAAGATTACTCAGGCATTTTGTGTTCTTCCCTATCATCTTTTCTCTTAGCTGCTGTCAGGAACGCTCCAATGACAAAATTTATGGCAGTGAAACCGACAGCCACACAGTAACACAGAGAGGGCACGTTTCCCTCCGCACAGGTGGCGGTCCGGTTGACTCCAGTGAGGCAATCTGTCTAGGGTCGAAGCCCCCGTTGTGCCTTCGATGTTGAAGCACGGGAAGATGTCTGTGTTCAACTTTCGCCATCCCCGTCAGGAGGCTCACTGAAGACCACATCCCTAGCGTCATCAGACATGTCACAACAGCCATGACAATGATGTGAGGCACGCTCCCAAAGATTGCCTTGTGAGACAGCAAGCTAAGTTTTTGTCAGCACCTCCGCTGGCCGGTCGGCGCTTGGGGGAGCCCGAGATGGCTCTAAGGGCTATTGTCCAGCAGATACAGAGCTAACCATTGTGTAAGCGTCGGGTCGTCGAACGCCGATCATTGAAGGCAGATGGCAGATTTGTGGTGGTTGACATGAGCAAAGAAGACTGGTTTCACAACAGCGAAACAACAGCACCCCCTCCGCCAGACAGTGCATCAGGAGAGTGCATTAGGAGGACAAGCTGCTCATCGCGGCTAGACTGAATTGATACGAGTAGTCAGCAGGTCCATTCATGTATCAAGGCACAGTTCTCCAAAGTGTTGCTTCCTTTCTCTGGCCTTATCCCTGATCCCACAGAACGCACGAACACAAACGTCCTTCAGAAATGACGAACTCGACCGGACAGCCTCTGTCGCACCAGACACGATGCGGAAAGCGCCCTCCGAACACCCTTCGGGAAACCAGACCTTGATAACGAAACAAAATGAACTTTACCTCTCAAATACTACCCCTAAGAACGATTGCAAGTGTTCATTTCGTGGCACAACCTGAAAATCACGGTTTTCTTAACCAGGAACTACAGCAGTACAAAATAACTAGGAATGTGCTATAGCAGCTTTATGGAGCAGACAGCGCAAACGAGAGAAGAAGCCAACGGGCACTCAGAAGGCATTTCGCTTTTTTCCACGGCCGTTTTTCAACGTTACATAGCTACAACTGCAGTACCAGACAATCGAGGCAACGCACGCCTTTCGCCATGGTCCACAGCAAAAAAAATACTACGGGACCGCAACGACGGTGCGACAAAACAAATTATTACTCAAAATACGACTTCATGGTAAACAAGGCATTTCATGCGTACACTAAATGAAATACAAGTGCAGGTAAGTATCTATAAAAAGGCGAGCTACATAATGGCAGAAAGGTATTCGTGGAAGCATTCTTTTTGCCAGAAAGCAAGTCTCATGCCACCAGCATTAGTGTGTAGTTTTCGCTTCTTGTGGGAACAAAAAAGTGTGTTGTTGGAGTGCCATGCGTCCCACCAACGTAGCAAGCCAGTTTCTGTATGGCCCATAGAGGGTAAAAGCATTCCTTCTCGGATGTTTTCTAGGCTTCCTCTCTGCTGCTGAGCCTGCTTCTGGAATACAAAACAGGCCGTTTTCTGCCCTCTGAGTCCTGCTGGCAGAGAACTGCTCCTAGGCCTCGGTCATTCGTGTTGCAATAAATGACGAACTCATTTAAACATTCCGTTCACCTTAGTTAGGACCCTTCACTCAGGGACTATTTTAGCTTCTGAAATACATTCTCTTTCTTCGCATTCTATTTGACATTTCCGGGTTTGCGTTTCCGGAGGGAGTTAGTGAGAGCGCTAGCTATATTAGAGGAATCATTTACGTAATCTTGGTAGTATCCTGCTAAAACTAAAAAATCCCGCATCTCCGAATTAGTACGCGATCGTGATAGTCAACTACAGCGGCTGCCTTCAACTCGAAAGGTCGGCACTGACCCTGCCCGAAAACGTGTCTTCGCTGAGCACAGTGAAGGTAAAGTGGCGTTTTGCCGCCCGCACCATAAACCCTTCTTTGCGCAGCCTTTCGAGCACAGTCTCATAATGCCCGGTATGTTCTTCCCAGCTGTCGCAGACTATTGTCACATCGTCCACGTAGAGAAAGGAAATGTCGCCTAGGCCTTACAGTAGCTCATCTATTATAATAGAGAAGCAAAATGAGCATTCTCTATGCCACATCTCACCATCACTGGTCGAAACGTGTACGTAGGGAAGATCAAAGTAGCGTAACAACTGGCGCGTTCCCGCAAAGGGGCCTGCCGGTAATTCCGTACCAGATCTAGCGTAGAGATATACATCGAATCAGACAAAGTCTCCACTATTTCCTCCAATATCGCTATCCGGTACATCTTGTCTACAGTTCCCGTGTTTAACCTCCGGTATTTCATGCAGGGCCTAGGATCCTTTTACGGTGTCCCTACGAGTATTAGTGAGGAGGTGTATTCCCTCCAGCACAGAACCGCCACACCCAGGTCACAGATGCACCTGACTTCAGCACCAATGATCTCTTTTTACCTTTTTACATGGAGAAGACGCGCGACGGCTTGCACAGAACGGGCTGGTCAGTTGACAGTTAAATTTCACGCTTAACTATAGTAGTTTTACCCGGTCTATGGAGAAACGAGGCTTTGAAATTCTAAACCACTGTTTCAGATCATTTTGTTGCGCTTCGTCGAGACCTATAAGCTCAAGCCACGCTCCAGTGGCGGGCTTCTCACCAATGTCAAGCTGAGAATGTCCGAAATTTTCTCTTCTTGCTTGTTCAAAGTAAGGTTGTTCACATGGGCTTTGCACTGTACGTAAACTTTTATAAGGTTGATTTGAAAAACCTTAACCTTGTTTGACTTCCTACCCACTTTTACCGCATAAATGCTGTCGGTCAGCTTTGACACCATCTTTGCGGGCGCCTCCCACTACACGTGTTTTTGGACGCGCACAACAGCATTATCACCTCGCCCATGCTGAGCTTGTGTTTGTGGGTAGACCGGTCATAGTAAGTATTCGAATAAACTTGCACAGCTTTCATTCACTTTCTACCAAATTCGTTGTCTTACCGAGCCTCTCCAAAAGTTCTAGTACGTAAGCAACGACGCGCAGGTCATCCCAGAACCCTTCCCAGGACTCTCTTAACATGCACAAAGGACACCTCAAGTAACGCCCATGTGGATAATTATCATCGCCATGCTTCTCCTATGCATGAAGGAGACGAGAGATACAGCTAGACACAGTGGAGGCACTGAGAACATAGCTCGCGCCCGGAGCTCGCTCCTTGCGGCACAAGGCTCGCCCCTCGCGCAGTCGAAAATCGAAAGCCCATCCTAGGTGCCACGCAAATAAATAATCTTCTGTTTGTTCACGACGACCTTCATTTCTCTGTTCCCGCCATGCCTTGGCTCAAAACCCGTGAAGAAGTTCTGCTGAACTGATGCCTGTGCTCTCGTGAGGCGCAGCCCTCAGAGCGAACTACGCTGTGGGCACGCAGGTCTTTCAGTCGCGCTTGCGTTCAGAGCAAAGAGACTACAAATCCCCTTCACGGAGGGCATACGTTCGAGCGGATTCGATTGGGGGTGGTGCACTGAACTTCTCGCCAGCTTGATCCCGCCCTGTTCAAGAAACACTGAATTTAAGTTGCTGGTAGAAACGGTCTCATTTCACGCTGAAGTTTAGAGGGAAATCCTACGCGTGAAAAAAGCTACAACAAAGCGTTCACGACACTGAGTTCAGCTCCTCTAGACGGATGGCTTCAGGAAATGCAATTCCAACACACAACGTGGTTAGAACATAGCCGCAGCTACATTATAATTCGGGCAATGCACCAACGATGTCAATTACAAGCCGCCGAAAAGGCTCTGAAATGACAGCTACCAACACCACGGGTGGCTTATATTTGTCGGTGGAATTCCCTACCCGCTGACACGCTTCACAAGAACGAAAAAACTGCTCTATGTTTTTTCAACGGCCCGGCCAGTAGTACTCTTGGGCTGGCCTAGCTTTGAACTTCTTGATGCCGAGGTGCCGGCGCAGGCATTGGTGTGTGCGAGGTCAAGGAGATGTCCTCGGTACTTTTTTTCAGTACCAGTTGATTGCACGCGCAGCCCCTGTCAAAACCACCACCACACACCTAAGATGGTTTCCAGCCCACACGGGGACCGTCTCTGGACGCTTCGCCAACCGTAACGAGGAAGCGGACGCCGTCGCGCGTGAGCTCGCGTGCCGCACGACGCCCCCCCGCCCCTCGGAAGCGGAAGAAACGACCACAGCTAACTTCGAACCACTCATGGAATTCGGAGAGATACTCGGCTGGTACCGGGAGACCCGCCGACAACTACCCACGCCTCATCCAGGTTTAAGCAGAAGAGAAGGTGTCCTTCTACGACAACTACAAACCAGGACTGTCCTCACACCGGCACTCGCTCGACATGTGAACCCCGGATTGTTTGCGAGTGTAATGTGCAGTGCGTGCGGGGACGGACCGGCTACCTTAGCCCACTTGATGTGGGGGTGTGGTGTTCCCGTGCAGGGGAATACCTGGGACTCGTTTCCACCGGACATTGAACAGTGCGTCACGTCGCCCCATCAGGCGATGCAACTCCAAGCTATCCAGCGGCTCGATGCTGCGTTGGCCCGGCAGAGGCGAACGGAGACTACTCCTAGTAGCCAATGATGAGTCAGGCAACATAGAGGTCTAGCGAGACAGAGGGGTGGCGAAGCCCTGCGCGGCATGACCCACTCCCTCACACGCCGGATAGTGATAATAAAGTCTTGTTCTCTCTCTCCTGACGTCCGTGCACCTTCAATAAATTATGTTGGAACTCTAGTAGGACGAAATGTTCTTTTTAGCTATCCCCTCTTTGACACTGTTTTGCCGCGTTTTGAAGGAGAAATCCGCCCTCTGTCTAGCAATGAGCATCTCCTTACCCACATTACGAGTTGCTGTCACGATTCTCACGAGGAGGCCAAACTGAGCCGTCCCATTGCTCCACATCGTCTACCCGCTGTCCAGCGGATTGAGGATGTGGCGCCTGCCCTCTGCGCACCGCGATCTTCCTACCCAGGCGGGTCACAGCTGTCTTATGCTGCGGGTTCATCCACTATATATTGCATTGGCGGCTGTTTGGCTCTTCGGAGAGTAACCCCACTGAGCGTGTGTCAGCGCCATGCAAATGGCTTCTGCCGAAAACGACTTACACATATCTTTCCACCGTTCCGCAGACGTTTTTTAAAAGAGTTAGAAAAAATGGTCACGAAAGTGTTCCGACATCGCTGCTTCAGTGCGCAGTTCACAGAAAGTACCTTGGAGAACTACTCTGGCCATTGGTACGCACGCATTTCGTGCCCCAGCTACGTGCCGAATCCCGGCGCACTCTCCAGTAGAATCTCAAGGCGAAACAGAACTCGACTGGGCGACATCCATCGTTGCGCGCGAGCCACACCACACCCTCTTCTTTTAGCCATTCACTAGCATATCCTGCGTGTGCGGCGTCAAATCCTGAATGCTCGTTTTAGAATTCCTCGTGCCCGTATACTCTGCGCCTGTTCTGCAGTTATTTGCGGTCACCCTCGCATTTGGCAATTAAAGAACATGTGTGGTCTCATTGGGTCAAATGTGTTGAATTTTCTTTTGCAGGTAGTTTTCACGCGTCCGCCTTAAGCATTACCTCAACCCTGGCCCCATTGCTAAGCTCACTGGCGCCAAGGTTATCCACTGCGAAGTTCCTAAGGGGCGGGTAACGTTTCTGAGTGAATTTGTGTGGCCCACAGTCTTTTTTTGGCTATTATCGGGCTCTAATACCTTCCAAACATTTAGACGCTTTTCATGGTCTTCCGCGAGGTCAGCTGCCTTTTCCAAATTCACCACTGTGACTTCGTCCAGCAGACACAGCTTTGTCTCCTCCGATACGATACTGTAAAACTCCCCCACCGCAATGCAATTTTAATGCAATTTACAACTTTATCGTGATCGCCATGAACCTCCGCACTTTTCGGCCGTTCATTCAGGTTAGCCTTTATCCGGAATGCTAACTCCTGTTCCGACTTTCTGGATATATTTGCGTGCCTGAACAGCTACCGAACCGCCTCTGCCGACAACGAATACTTGAGTAGCAGAGCAGCCTTGACCTTGTCATAAGCATTCCTATCCTTTTTATTCAACTGCTACTGCGCCTTTACGTCGGTGCCCTCCACCGCATCAGCGATATACGTTTTAACAGCCAGACGTAGCGACAGAAACCTACTTTCTTACAAGGCCGCTCAAAAGTCACGAGAAAAAGAACGATATCCCAGCATAGCTTCAACTGCTATAGATCTTTCATTTTGATACCCGCGGACTTCTGTGCTATCGGAGAAGAGCCTTCGGCAGACATCTTAACACCCTGCTCTTTCACATTTAGTTTATTCTCCTACTCGGCAGCTTTCTCAATGGCCTCAAATTCAGCCTGTTCTTTTCCAGCTTGGCTCTCGGGCTCAGCCCGCTCTTTGTCGCGTGGCTCTACGATTCTCTTCTAAGCTGTGTTTCCTCAAAGCATCCAGGACTTCCTCTAGGGCTACTTTATCGGCCTCAATGAGCTCGAGGAAGTTTTTTCTCTTAGCGGGGCTAATGGATACACCCAACTACTTGCAAATTTTAAGGACGTCCTGAACTTGTTCATCGTAAAACTGCACCCCCAACTGTTACCCTCGTATACTCGTTACAACAAAGTAGAAACCAGTGACATAACAGACCAACCTCAGAATGCCCGGGGCTGTGCTAGCGAGGTCTGGCTACACGAAAGATTGAGCATCAAGCACTAACGCCACCAACGTAAACTGAGACGGGATAGTTGGTGCAAGATGCCACTTAGAAAAAACAGCGCCAAAAAACGATACAAGAAGTAAAGACAAACACTGCGCAGTGTTTGTCTTTACTTTTTGTAGTATCAGTTTTTGGCGCTGTTTTTTCTAAGTGCCACCAAGGTAATTGGCGCTGGCTGATCCCGCCGAGCTGCTATCCACTTTTGCGAACCGGGGTAGCGTAGTAGAAGTGCATCATTTTTTTTTATTTGATTTTTTTTCTTGGCGAAAACCAAGGGGAGGCTGAGACTAAAGGCACTAAAGGCGAACGTGGCCTGACAGAGGCCTGAGCCACCCAATATACAGGGTACATAACAACACGCCTGTTCACAAATTTAAGCATGATAGCACAATCGTAAAAGAGAAACAGCACAAAGCAAAGACATTACTACAATTCTTATGTATTATACAAAGCATAGGTCTCAAATTCACAAAGGGATCACAACGTACACATAAACGCAGTAATTTGTACGCACGAACTTTCATCAGTTACACAACTATGTCACAATTACGTATTATTATAAATTTTTCTGTTTAATTGTTTTTAACTTCTACCTTTAGGGGAACATGTAGACATGTACTTCGATCCCTTAATTATATATCAGTATTGCGAGCGTTTTGCTTAAGTGAAACTTCTTTGACCTGTTTTTCAAACGTAAGTTCACTGGCGTCGAAGTTTGATTTCTCTCCTAATTTATTTATTATTTCAGTTGACTGGTACAGGAAAGATTGCTCACTATATTTCGTTCTTACTTTTGGAGTTTGCCGTATTGTATGCCTGAGATGGTAGCCAGAAGATTTATTGTTAACTTGATTGTGAGTCTTTTGCTTATAAATGGTGTGCAGAACCTTCATGTAATAGATTTGGTCAGCTCGAAGCATTGAATATTCAGTAAATAAAGGACATGTCCTCAAATCTCCGTAACAGCCACGATAATTTAAATATATGCGCAAAATTCTTTTTTGCGATACAATGACCCGTTATAATTAGTTTTAGTTGTGGTCCCCCACACCAAAATCCCGTAGCATAGTTTCGAATAAATGAGAGCATTGTAGAAGTTTTGTTTCAACCATAGTGGTATGGAATGGACGATTCTATACATGAGACCTATACTTTTAGAGAGTTCGGAGGACAGGTGAGCAATATGCGTTTTCCACGAAAGTGTGTATTGAAACCAAACACCTAAGAACTTCTGTTCTGTCCCTCGGTTTAACTTGGCTCTGTTGATTATAATGGGGATTTCTTTCTCGACATTTTCATTGTATGGCCTAAATATCATGTAAGTTGTCTTTGTAGCGTTAAGTTGCAATTTATTATCTAATAACCAATTTGATAATTGTTCCAAGTAAACATTTACCATTGAGTGAAGTTTAATTATATTATCAGATGTGAAGAAAACGTTAGTGTCATGCGCATACATTACAAGTTCTGGTGGACCTCCTATATTTATGATGTCATTTACATAAACTATAAACAGTAACGGGCCTAACTTGGAGCCTTGCGGGACACCTTGTTTTAGCTCTAATATGTCTGATGCAATGGAGTTTAGTTGAACAAACGGCTTTCTTTGAGTCAAATAGCTTTTGAAATGGTTACCTGCCACGCCACGTATGCCACACCTCACCAATTTATTTAACAAAATATTACGATCAATCGAATCAAATGCTTTTTAGGGTCTAAAAACAGTCGAATTGTGAACTGCCTGTTTTCAATGTTTGCAATTATTTTATCTTTAATGTACAGTAATGCTTGCTCTGTTGATTTAAATTTTTGGAAAGCATATTGATACTTGGAAATTACATTTTGTTTAAGAAAAAAAGTCGATAGTCTAATAGAGATTACTTCCTCAAATACCTTGGAAAAACTGCCAGGACAGATATTGGTCTGTAATTTGATACATTGTCGTGTGCTCCCCCTTTATGAATCGGCGTCACTCTAGCAACTTTAAGTTCGTCAGAAAAAACACCTGTGGACAGACATAGATTATTAATGTACGCTAACACGTCACTTATTTCTAGTGCCACGCGCTTAAGCACACTCGATAAAAACCCCTCAACTCCTGCCGCTGCATAATTATTTTTTTTCGGTAAGGTCCCGTACTTCGGTATCTTTCGTAGGTTAAAAAAAAATAGAGCTGGACAATCGTGGAATGCCAGTCGCGCCGCGGCCGCTGTTATCAGTGTGTGTTTGGTGCGCACCAGCATCAATAAAAAGAGTATTCATACAGTTGGCCAGCTGAAGGCTCTCTACCGGCTCTCCATTTAAATGCGTGAAATGCGGCTGTGTTATTGTTTTTCTACTTGTTATTTTGTTAACAGTGTCCCAGACTTTCTTAGGCTGGCCTCGTATGTGGAAAAAAAGCCGCTCGTAAAATTTGCTTTTCGCTCTCTTTAAATCGCTCTGTAGCTTCTTTCTAAACTTTTTGTACGCCTTACGTATTTCGGAATCCTTCGTTTCTATAAAATTGTGTGACATAGCATTTTTCTTTTTTATGCTTTTATACCTATGTGAATCCACCCAGGGTTTTCGCACCTTTTTTGGTTCTTTTACTTGCAGGTTGTTGAGGAAAGGCTGCATGATAGCATTCTTCTATGGACTGCAGGAAAAGAGTACAAGCGATATTCGCATCGCTCACCGGATAGATGATTTCCCAATCTAACGATTCTACTAGTTCTCGGAAATGTTCGATTGTGCGAATGTTGATCTTACGGAAAAAATGCGGTTGAGGGGATACATCTTCTATAACAGAATGAGTCTCGATAAAGAAGAAAAGTGGAAAATGATCACTGATATCCACAGTCAGGACTCCTGTCGATATATCACAATCACAAAAATTCGATATACAGACATCCAAAAGTGTGGCACTGTTAGTGTCAATTCTAGTTGGTAGCATTATGTGATTAACACAACCATGACAAGATAACAAGGTTTTTAGTTCAAGAGACGCTGCTTCTTCCGAGGTCATATCGATGTTCAAATCACCCATTATAGTGCGCGATTGAATGCGCGAACAAGCATATGTCAATAACCGCTCCAAGAAGGTCTAAACTGTTCTTTGGTTACCCGCAGGAGGTCTATAGATTACACACATAGTCATTTTCCGTAGGTGAAAAGCCAAGCATTCGAAATCATCGGTAATTTCCGAAAATTCTTCCATACCCATGAAATTTATGGTGTCCTTTATGTATACAATGACGCCTCCGCCTCTTTTGTTTTCCCTTGTCATGTGCATTGAACGGTACCCGTCTAGCAGTGGTATCGGGTCACTCTCAGTCAACCAAGTTTCTGTAAGAAAGAAGATGTATAACTTACGTGTAATTGAGTGTAATCACATAACCAGTTCATTTATTTTATCTGTAAGACTTCTCATATTGATATGCATACCAGAAAAAAAGGAGTTATGATTTGAAAATTCTGCGTTGAAACTCTTGTCATAATAATTACCGGTTTCTTTTGAGCTTGTCATACCAGATTGTGGAATCAGATGCTTAGCTAGAAATTCGCATGCGTTACTTACTTGTTGCAGGGAATTGATTTTGGACTCAAGCACTAAACGTGTTAAAGGCACCACTTCGGGACAGTTATACCTAAAAACAGTTGGAATATTCTAGGAAACCAAGTTTGGAAGGATCACTTTGTAACAAACCGAAGATTTCCAAGTACTGCAACGTACGTAGGTAGATCCTGTAGTTAGGTATGCACATGGGTGAATATGAGAACTTGAGGTGGGCTTCACAGCTAGGTCTAGATGGTTCTTCGCTAGGGGAGCTCCATTTGAACTAGAATGCGCTGAAGAATCTCTTTCTTCTTTTGGAGGTACACCGGGCACTGAAAATACATCATGGTATGGTAGGCGTCCTCTTCTGTCACGTCCGGCAGCTCAAGGCAGGAGGCACAGCACCCTTCTGCTGCGTTGCAGTGTTTATAGTAGTGTCTTCCTTGCACACCACACACAACGAAACTCTGCCTTGTCGGCCAGGCAGCGGATTTCCGTGTGTCTGATCCTTGCACACACCTTGTTACAAACGTATTATCGAAGACCGGACAGCGTGTCCAACCGACGTAGAGTCTAGAGATGCTTCCTTTCTTTCATTTGCTCGTATGCTTTCTTTCCAGTTTTAATGACCGCTGTTTTTCCGGATTTTTCCTTCCACGTCTTCATGAGTTCAATGTTTTCTTTTCCAGCATTGATGTTGTTTGTCCTACTGTCCTTTCAACGATTTCTTTGTCTTCAATGTTATCCTCCATGCCGACGATCTTGAATTCCGGTAGTTGCACCCGTGGCTTTCTTGCTGCTACGTCTCTAATGTTTTTGTCCTTGGTTATGTGCTCTTCAAGTCGTTTGAGCCCTTCTGCAGATGTAGAGGACACAATCACTCCTTCCTTGCTCTGGCGGAGCTTGACATTCCTGAGACCAAGCAGGCAAGGGTCGACGTTCTTTTTAATCAAGTTTTCTAGTGCAGCTGGTTTTAGGTTGGCTGCAGTTAGAATAAGTGCTCCTATGGGTTGCTTTTCTGTCGTTTTCGCTGTTTCGAAATATTCAACTGTGGGGGCCTTCTGTAATGCCTTGCTGTAGTCCACAGTGTGTCTTTGACCTTGTGCTGCCAGTTCCTCGGTAAGTCCTTCCACTTTGCCTCGAAGTCGACAGTTCTCCACCATGTCGAGACACACCTTTCTCATGCTGAGGAAGTCCTCTAATAACGAATCTGTTAAAGATGCTGTTCTTGTGTTTTTGTTGCATTGGACTCCAAGATCAATAAATTTTTTATGACTCTCCTTTCTACTTCTTGAAGTCGTTCCCTCAGGGTGGAAGCCTCTTTACCCTCTCCTGAGCTATCCAAGGGTGGGTAGTCCTTTGCCGTGTTTTGTCCACCGTCCTGGTTCTGCTTGCCTTGGGCCGTGGCCGTAGCACAGTGAGACAGCTAATTCATTTTTGTTGTTTCGTATTTCGAGCAGTTGGTCTTCTGTCCCTCATCTTCTCCATCTGACGCCCCTCCGTTGTTCTTGCTTGGGCTGTCGAAGCACGATGGAGTGGGCTCACTTCCAAATTTGCCGGAACCGTATTTCTGGTCTAGCCACGCTGTTTCTCAGACGTGGCTGCGCCCATGTTTGTTTATTTTTTTGTTTTTCTCTCAAGCGTGCATGACGGCTTTTTGGGCTTTTTCTCGATTTTTGAGGGCGTTTTTTGTGCAATAAACGCCGAGGCATTCATGATGACGAAGTTCAAATACAAGGAAAAAAATTATACAAGTATTCACAGTCCACTTTCAGAGAACAACCAATGCGCCCTTCGCGTGAGGGGTTAATAGGGCTGTTGGGTACATCCCATTTCACTCTTTCTCTCAGCTGCTCTCAGGACCGCACCAGTCACAAAATTCATGGCGCTGAGGGCGACCACCACAAAAATCCGACCATATCTACGCAGTGAATGATGATGAGAGGGGCGAAGCTAAAATGCTTATCCGTAAAACCGTGAAACATTCACCGACACTTCATATAAAGACTCGACACGTCAAGCTTCCCACCGCTCCGTTGAAAAGCCCGTCGACGACGTCGACGTTTGTGGTGATTATGTAGGGCTTGTTTGGAACGATGAGAATCTCCACGGGTAAGTTGGCGAATTCGGTGTGTGACATTTTAGCCACCTTGGCCGTCGCCTTTTGCAGAGCGTCTTGAGTCGCGTACCCAGGTAAGTGTCTTCAGCTCGCAGGCGAAAAACGATAACCTCTTCTTTTTCCTCTCCTTTGTTAGGTAGCAACGAACGCGTTGAACGTTTTGACCTCTTCGGCCAATCATTGGTTGGCCAATCCCTAGTGGGATCCTGCCAGAATCATCCTAAATATGCCGTGTACGGCCGGGATAGGGCCCGAGCAAGAGGATCTTCGCCCCTGAGAGGGTATACTTCCCTCTCGCGCAGCTGGGTGTCCGCTTGACTCAGGTGATGCGATCTGCCTACGGTCAAACCCCATTTGTCCTTTCGATTTTGAAGTGTGAAAAGATGTCTGTGTTCCCCTCTAGTAATGCCGGTGTGATGCAGGTTGTTTTTACGATAAGGAGGTGTTAATCTGATCAAGCGGAGAAGGAGGAGGCCGTTGGCTGCGGACAAGGACAACGTGTATTCACGGGACAAATAACTGACGAAAAAGATAAATCGACATTAACCTAATCAAGGTAAAACAGTGAATGTCCTAGGCAACAAAGTTCGCGCCCCAAAATGGATCGCGCTCACGTGTTGGTCTCCGTCGGTGAGCTGTCCCGGTGCGCAGTGCTCGGTGCGCTGCTACGGTGTTCCTGTTGAGGTCGGTGCTCCGGCCGATAGAAGACACGTCGGCTTCGGTTGAACGTTTCTGGTGGTCAACGGGGAAGGTGCGGCTCGAAGCGGAGTTCCCCCGAACGTTAGCGCCCGGCAGGTCGCTCCCCGAACCTCGTTCTTCCTGCTCGTTCCAGCAGTCTATACAATAATCAACTTAACAAGCACACAAACACAAACTAAAAATACAGCTGCTTAAGAATACAAAAACTTCCTGACACGTTCAAACCGCGTCTTACACAAAAACTAACCTAAGCATTACCAGAATCAAGATTGTGCTAAACAAACCAACGAACACACCTTTTAACTGTACCAAGCAAGAAAATAACACTCTGTGGAAACATTCCACACTCTAAACGATTGACTTTGGTTCAAGGCGGCTCAGGCAGCCCGCAGACAATTGAGAGAGTACAACCCTTGAAAATATTACACAACAATCTACCACTTTTCTTTCCTAAAAAAATTATATTGAAATCTGTCCTTTTCCCTTACGCACCCAATTTCTAGCCAAGTTGATGCCGTGAGTTCATACCGGTTCGTTGATCGTCGGCTTCAATTTCACCTTTTTGCGGCGCTTCCATTCAGACCCTTTCCCTGCGTTGTCCGCTTGGCTCTGAACAACAGAGGTGTTCACAGCGCTCATGCGCCTGATGCACGAAACTGGGTCAATTTGTTTTGCTCGAAACCAATGCTTCCCAATTTTGCAGGATACCTTGCCCTTGCGAGGGATTCTTTGGGCCCATTTGTGAGCTCGCAAGCGGCGGGACCCATCAGGTAGTAGTTCTCCACCCTGCGCTTTTTGCGGTGGATAAGTATTGGTTCCATTCATCTGGAACCGTCTTCTGCACGTCCGTTTCTTTCGGTGCATGACTTTCTCGAGTTGTTCATTTGGCCTGTATCCAAATTCAGGTCGACTCTCACCTCTGTCAACAACACTAGGTTTTGACCATTTAGACTCCCGCTTGTTCGCAGGTTTTCTAGAGGGTGTACGCTTTCGCTCAAAATCGCCAGTTAAAGATTGGCCGCGCTGGTCAGGCAAAAGATTTTTGACCGGGAACATGAACTCCTGCAGGCCATCTCTACCCGATTCTATTACTCGCTCTTCGTGGTCGACATTTAATTGCTCCGTCTGAGAGCGCGTTCTAAACAGCTCAGACAGCTCGGTACACGGCTGCACAACGCTGACCTCACTCAGTCCATTCGCAGTAGGCGTGCCAGCACGCGGCTCGTCAGCCTGTGTGCTAAACTCAGCGCGTGAATCTCTTCGTGTCTCGAACACGCTTTTCACCTGCGCGGCTTGCCGCTCAAAATCCTTCTCTTTATCTTCTTCTTTGCGCGTGGCCTCGTAGCAGGCTGCGACCCACGTGACTTCTGTTTCAACACGTGCTTGAAGTTCCATGCCTTCTTTTCTGCATTCTTCCTCCTCAAGGTGACTGTCTATCTCTAATATTTTACGGTCTATCTCCGCAATCGAAAGCTGATCTGAATTCTTCACGAGCTCTATCTTGCGGTCTAGAGCGGCCAGTTCGAGTTGGAGTCTTCGCACTTTTCCGTCTCTCGCGTGTGCCCTTCTTTCGCGAGCAGCGTATGCCTCTCTTTCCAACCATTCTCTCAGCTCAGCACCCGCCAGTCCTAGCCCTTTGCCGATCTTGAACAAATTTTCTAATTCCATGTCGGCTGCCAAATACTCTCCTCTCCACCAAAAGTACAACCTCCTCAACTCTCTGTAAAATATTCAGAGAATCCTGTCGCGGTCGCCATTTTTGTGATGCAGGTTGTTTTTACGATAAGGAGGTGTTAATCTGATCAGGCGGAGAAGGACGAGGCCGTTGGCTGCGGACAAGGACAACGTGTATTCACGGGACAAATAACTGAGGAAAAAGATAAATCGACATTAACCTAATCAAGGCAAGACAGTGAATGTCCTAGGCAACAAAGTTCGCGCCCCAAAATAGATCGCGCTCACGTGTTGGTCTCTGTCGGTGAGCTGTCCCGGTGCGCAGTGCTCGGTGCGCTGCTACGGTGTTCCTGTTGAGGTCGGTGCTCCGGCCGATAGAAGACACGTCGGCTTCGGTTGAACGTTTCTGGTGGTCAACGGGGAAGGTGCGGCTCGAAGCGGAGTTCCCCCGAACGTTAGCGCGCTGCAGGTCGCTCCCCGAGCCTGGTTCTTCCTGCTCGTTCGTGCAACCACCGTCTTCTTCTTCACTCTCAAATGATGACACGGCGCTGTTGCCCGTGCGCTGCCAGACCACAAGGCCAGGAGGGAAATGTGGCTCGGCTCTGAGTCTCCTGGGCGTTCGCGTCCAGCAGAGAACTCACCGAGAGCCGCGTTCCTCCTGCCTTCAACTTGCCACCTGCGTTCCGCCTCCTCTTCCTCCTCCTTCCCGGCGTGCTCTTTTTCTCTCGAACCGCCCCCAGCACGAGCGCTTCGTTGTCTTCACTTCTCACTCCGGCTCCTGGCTCTTAAGCGCGCCTCCTCACAGCCGGAAATGTGGCTTGTAGAAGATGACAACCTCAGCGTCGTCCAATACGTTACAAAGGACATGACAATGATGCGAGGCACGCTGCCGAAGATCGCTTTGCGATGCACGAAGCTTTTGGCAGCACCTCCAATTACGCGTTGGCGATTGAGGGGCCCCAATGTGTCTGAAAGAGGTATTGTACAGCAGAAGCATAGTTCACCGTTGTGGGCACGTCGGGTAGCCGAACGTCGACGAGGGTAGACAGACTGTACGTTTTTGGTTGTTGACTCGAGCTAAAAAGATGGTTTTCGCAACAGCATCGCAATGCCCTCTGCACTCATCGAGCGGCTGAGTGCTGATAGGAGGTCCACCATAATGTGGAAGATTTCTGCTACTAAAAACTGCTCATAAAGAGCCCGAATGTGTTTCGAAGTTACAAACCTCAATTGCACTAACTCGCGCAGCTTTTCATGGTTATGCGTTTACCGCGCTCGCATTCACCGCTTTTAACCTTTGTTCCAGTAGAACTCTTTTGCATTGTGTATTATTCTCCGGAAATACTACGAAAGTACGGAGCTTTGAGCTTCAGGTTCATATGTGTTTGGATTATTCAAGTTACAAAAACCACTTTGGCGCCAAGTCGCGTCATGTCCTCGCCACATTTATAAGCGGGATTGTCGAACGCAGTTGTGGGAACCGGAACCATGAAAGCGAAAGAACAAACCTGGAGCCTGATCCGTGTCTTTATTTATCTGCACCAATCTAAAAAAAAACGTGTTTACAGACTTAGATTCTTTTGGGGGAAAAGGATACGTGTTAGAGACAAATATTCGCGCAGCATTTGTTCAGAGTAGAAGGGCTGTTTTTAACCACTTCTGTTGTAGCGAAACAAGCAGATTTGCCTCCCTTTTTGCAGTTTCAAAAGCTGCACAAACGCTTAAAATTCTTTGCCATTTTTATACGGTCGAAGGCAGTGTTTTTTTGTTGCCACGTTCTTTTTGTATTCTATGTAGTTCGTTTGGTTACCCAACAATCTTTTTTTTTCTTACTTCCGGCGTCTGCTGCTTTGATGTATTGTTCTCTTCTATGGTGGTCACGATTTCTACGGTTGTTTCGTTACGACAATGTAATTTCTTGATGGCTTCGATTCTATAACACATCTCCCAGCAGGACCAGCATTTTGCCGCTTAGCGCGACTAGGAGCGCACCTGCCCAACAACGGTCGAGCTACTGCTGGAAGAACAGCGGAAAGCAAGGTCGCAGGGCCCAAGCACGTGTCGTTGCATAGTCGGAGAGAGCTTGTTTTAGTGATTTTAGGATTTCCAACAGGAAATTGCCGCTCAGAAATACACAAATTGTAGCAAGAAGTACTTTTTATTCGTCTCAGTAAAAGATGAGATACTATTCCGCAGAGGTTGTCGTCAAGCTGAGAAATAGAGCAAATGTAGCGCAAGGAGCTCTGAAGTTACGATTACTGCGGTTGATGAAACCAATTGGTTATCCGCCCTGTAGATACGTTGGTATCCCCGCATGTGGTGTTCACGCACAGTATAAGGTGGTAACATGAACAAAGCGTTGAAGGGGGATTTCAGCTAGGAAATTTAGTATCAAGGGGTGTACGGTGTCATGGCTGCTCGCCGGTCTCGTTGGGCCTAGAGCCCGTTGAGGCGGACAGGGCATTGAGAAGTGGGAGAACGACGGCATCACGTACGCCCCCACGCCCCGGCTGCGTCTCGTCGAGTTGTGGCCATATCAGTTATCACGCCTCCTGGCTGAAGAAGTCAGCGCCGTTGCCATGGCGATTACAACTCCTCTATGCCCACTAGGGGGGAACATGAAACTATTACCCGAATAGCAGTGCCGCTTTGGCATGGTCTAAGAATCTGAGGCCTGGATTGGGATCGTGCATCAGTTGCACAGCTTCTTGTGCACGGTTCTGCGCAGAACACGTGAGCGAGTGCTTTTATTTCACTGTGAGAATGTAAGCTACATTAACTCGGACTATCTCTTGGTCTTCTACGTGCATTGGCTATTCCTTTATCAACATCACAGTTGTTTCTACGAAGCTTTCTAGGCTTTACAGTGTCTTTATGCGTGCCATACTCTGTGTACCTGAAAACGTTGGATCACGAATGCTATCCTCCACATTACGAAATTTTGCCGAAGGGGGAACTGCAGTCTTCTGGGTGTCGCGGCATACCTGCTGCGTCTGACGTAGTTGTCGCCCTATCAGCGAAAGTAGGATATCGCTCAAATTACTCTGGCCTTTTCTCGTAGCTCATGGTCGCGCGGGACCACATCTCGCACTTTTCCACTACTTGTATCCCACGCTTTCATACTCGCTCTATCTGCGGTGGCCTGTTTGTTGTCCCTGTTATGTCGCAGCACATCAGCGTCTGAGAGCATGTTTCGCGCCGTCACGCGCATACCCCTCGCCCTTCCGCCATACTTTGCTTCTCCCCTTCTCTTCTCCTTCTATCTCGTTTTTCTTTGGAATACCCTTCGTGCGCTCGGTTACCAGGGACGACGCCGCAGTAAAACCGCAGGAGGGGGCGCTGCATAGCGCTGCGGACTAAAGCGCCCTCGGTTCCGTGGTTAGAACTAAGATACTCTGTTTCGGCGCTTTTCCTGCAGTCACTTTTTCTTAAATGTAGGGAGAGAGCCAGCGACTTGTCACTTGGTTCCCATTTCCCTCCTTTCACGTTGCTCGTTCCCTAGGAAAGCTGATTAGTCATAGCTCACATCGCTTCAAGATGCAAAGCAGTGGCCATGGCTTCTGAGCAGCCGGCTGCACTTTGTTTCGTCATCGCCGTCCTTGTCGTCTTCGGCAGACACAGGTGTTGAGGTGTTATCTGGGATATGATGATCCCAGCTATACGCGCACGCCACATACCACTGTCTCACGTCAGCATTCTTTGGTATCTGGCTGTCCGGGACTTGTAACTGCCAACATTCACAATTTTTTAATGTATCCATCTCTAATCTGGGCTAGCAAGCCTTGTCCCTAGAAGGGCTGACCTGATCAGTTTACATAAAGAGTCGCTCCCTCTCTACCTGTCTCTCTCTTTATCTCAAGCACCCGCGCGCCCGCATCCTCACTAGTTTCCTAAAGTTGCGTGTTCCAAAATGACCGCCTTCTTGGATTTGAATTGAGTTCATCCTATTTTGCCGTGTACATTGTATGCCGCCTTGTGTGTAGGCACAGGAAGTGTTTCTAGTTCGGTTGCAAGGCGGCAAAGCTCCAGCGCAGTGGTGCATATTTTGAATAATCCATGGCAGAACCTACTCGAATTCGAATGAACAATATTGCAATGCATAGATTTTTTGAAAACTTAACCAGGCCAATCTATACAGTTCGAAGTATCTATACATTTAAATATCGAAGTTAAAATAACGAGCTTTGAATGTACAACGTTCCACTGCACAATAGTAAATAGGGCGGTGGCAGGATATTTTACCAAATTAATTTATTTGTAACAGCACTCGGCGTTTTTAAGAGGAACCTGAGGGGATTTGTTAACATGGCGCGATCACTAGGGCGAATTGTAGTCTGTATTCTCAAGGTCGTGTTTCACCCACTGTCGTTGCGTTTACGCGAATTTATTCAGGAGAAATATCAATTCGAAAATGCTGTCCTCCTCTCTGAATTATCCTTGCCGATTTCCTAAGAAGTTTCCAATGACGTCAAATCAAGGTGGCTTTTCTTTATTTCTCTACTGCACGGCTCACTGGGCCTCCGACAGAATCTGTCGGCCTAGCGGTTATTCAAACTGCTGCCGGCGGGTCGTCGCACTCCGCTCAGTTAAAGCTAAGTCACGACACGTTTGGGCCTTAAAAAATGTGCCTTTATTTAGTTTGTACACTGTTTCAAGCTTTAAGTCAAAGTTAACAAAAGCGCACAAGTGGCGCTTCACTGACTCGTATGCTAATAGATAACCTAAGGCCAATTCAAGGCAGGAGAAGAGTCAGCGAAGATACTGTAGGTATTAGGGAATCAAATTCAAACGAAACATTTACTCTACAGCGTAAAATCAAGCTGCGTGGATCAGTTTTCGGGCTGAGTGAACCATTGCAGTGGTCAGCAGCACGACTACGTTTTCCGCCTAATGAATACAGTGGGTAAATATGAGATATTTGCGGAAATTGGGGGCACGCTTACTGCACGTACGCTATTCATGAAATATTTGTCTTAGCAACTTAGAATGCTACAGCTAAATAACAATGTAAAGTGGCTATACAGATATACTTTATATTTCACCCACTGCCAAAGCTGGCTGGTGGCCCATATGTCTGGAACACAATTAAGGTCGTTTCACAACTCGCGTGTACGAATTCCCAATAGCCCTATAGCACAATCTTTTTTAAGTTGATTTATTTGATTTGCGGCAATGTTTTCTATACGGAATTCCTCGATTTTGCACTCTAATGTGAATTGCTTCACGAGCGAGTTCGCAGAACCGCGTGCAGACTGCCACTGATGCTCCAGCGAGTTCTTTAACGTGGTGTTACCATAAGCACCGACTGCAAGTGCGCACAGTCCTGAATCAGCTGACCCTTGGCCTTGTGCAAACGTGCCTCTTAACATACAGGCACGATCCAGGCATGCATAAAAGGTGGGGCATGGCGCATAGCATTTGAGCGTTTTCGGTTACTTCGAGGTCCTTTATCCACTGTGTTCCCCTCGGCTAGTGATTGTTACAATGCCAGGCCATGCTCTTAGGCTTATCGACGCTTGTTACAGGCGACACCATTGCAGAAGAGCGGTGTTCTGGTTACTGAGGTATCATGAAGGCCCATTCAACGATTACTTCACAAGTTCAGCATGTTGTTTCACCAAACCAAAACCCAAAGTGGTTTGAAATATAATCTTGGATATCATCCAATCACATCACACCGTGTAAAGACGACACTGGCTTACCTGGGGCAGCCGCCGCAGACTTAGTACTGTGGATTTGTTTTCTTTCGGGCTTCGTAAGACAAACACTACCTTATCGGCAGATATGCGGTAAAAAGTGAGTTTATTTGAAACCGTCTACGCAGTGCAAGCAAGAACAGGAGCTTGACAAATGCCCTACCGTGTCTATTTATTGTTCGAGCCAAACTGTTTTGCTATATAAGCTGATAACAGAATTAGAAGCTTTTAGCATTGAGGATGTCTCCTCATTTATAACCTGCTAAAGGAACTTAGTACACTTACACCTTGACTGCGAATTACAGTTCTGTATTGTATAAATAATTCTGTAGGTTCGTCATTGAAACATAGTCGCCCTTAGAACCAGTGCGGTTTTGCCTTAAGTGTAATTTGCTAAGCACATGGGGTTGTGCACAACAAACTGTTGTGATTTTATGTCACTTCGTTTTCGTTTTGTGCTGGGGTTGCTCCAGTTTAAATTGTGAGAATGTTCGGCATTGTAACCGAGATGTTTTGTTTGTATTTCTCACCTTTTCTGAGATCCATTTTATTTTTTACAATACAGCTGTTTCACATGAGAGGCAGTTTTTATTTGTGTCTGAAAATTCGTGATAAAAAGCATAAAGTGTATCAACTACCACAATAGCGAAGCTCTGTCATGGGAGCGTGCATTTTGTTTGCAGCTATTGCGACGACTCCATCTATTCTCCCAAGACATATCTCGTGTGGCTTTGTACAACCTTCCAGAATTTCCAGGTAATCTTTCAAGGATCCAATTTTAAAGGTGCACTTCTGCTAATTTGAACATTAAGAAAATTCGCGAAGTTAGTATAATGCCCCTACACATTTGTCAAAACGCACAGAAAGCTATGAGCAGTAAAGAACTCTTTTAAAACGCCCAACAATTGTCTTTGTAGGCAGCACTTTCTGTAGAATGTCTCTAATATTTCGTAGAATAGCTTCACCCATAAATCACCAATTTTTATCACGCCCAAGGGGCACAGAGGCACCAACTATGACACAGTAGAATGTGCAAGACGTTATAAGTAAAACAAAGGCTATATCGCATCCTTTTAGAACGTTCACCGTTTTCATGCAACAGAAATTGGAAACGATGTGAAAGTGTGTTTCTTAGTTTCTTAACGAACAGGTCATTTCACTATTCGAAACTTTTCTTGAAATTTTAAGCCCAATGACCCATCACCATGTGGTTTTTTTCATGGACACTGAACAAACCGATGTGCCCATCCAGACATACGGGATGAAACCTTTCCTGGCCTTACATTTAAAATTTTTCCAATTTTTTAATAGATAGAGTATCCACTGCGAGGACAATAAATGTTATTCAGCACAAAATTTTAGACTCATTGTTAGGCTTAGCATATTCAATTCCGCTACAGAACCGGAAACTTATTAGTGGCATTTTATCATAGCTGCCTACAATGCGAGCCGTGTGCCGTGAACTGAAAGTTCAATAAAATAATTTAAACATAAGCTCCTCGCAGAAACATACGAAGGGAGTGGGGTGGGGGTGAAGAAAAAGAAACGAAGCAATTTTACGGCGACTGTTTGTTTGCCTTCTGGCGTATGAGGGCTGAGAATATTGGCACGACATTGGTAGCTGTCTATGTTGATCGCTTTAAGCTAGTGCCATTAGAAATACAAATGCGGCTCACGGTATCGGTTCATCCTTTGGGTATGTCACAACCTTTCAAAAGACGTCTTTTTAAATACCGTTTCTCTTTCTACATTTCGAGACCCCAAACATTCTAAATGTTCTGCAGATGGAATAATGTTCTATTCCTGGTTTGTTCAAATGTTATGCCCAATTTTCTATCAGCTAGTGGATTGTTCTGAAACCGAAACTGAAGTGGTGCAGTAAGAGGTACTGATAACGCAGCGAATATCAGCAGCGTACATAAAACGTTTTTTGTGTCGTTTAGTCTGATACGTAAAAGATTGTTGAAAGACATATTCTTCAACTCCCGTTTTTCTAAACATTGCTTTAAATATCTGTAAGGGGGATGCATGACCCCACAAGCATCTCTGTTGTTTACCCTGCGCGGGATTTATTCTCTTGCTGTAAATACTAGCCGGATCGTCATTTGTGTAGGTAGCAGTCTTAGCAGAAACAATAATAATATAGGCGTGGACGTTTGCATAAAAAGGCGTAGTCAAGTTCAGGAAAACATGACAAGAGCGAAAATTTTGATACAATCGCTACACATTGAATGCTCCATTCAAAGACCAGGGGGACGTGAATGTATCGATTAGTGCTGCAAAACTCGGGGACTTGGAGAGCATTTGTGAGGGGCCGCTGCAAGAACCTCTCCTACAATGTAGTAGAATTATAGGTATGCGGAACGTACCGTCACTATTTCCGGAACTGTCCTGGGTCTCCTGAGATGTCCACGTGGCCTCCCACCACGCCTTTTTGTATGTATGGTGCTCTCCGACACTATGGCTGTATGGCAATAGAAGTACAGGAGATATTACGAGGAAAGCGGCCATCGAACCTGGCCACGACACTCCTGTAGCATATTGTAGGAGTGACCAGTATCGAGTGAAGCAAGGTAAGCGCCAACCAATGGTGAGTTAAAACCACACCGCAAAACCATAAACAGTGCAATAAAAACCCAGAAAAGAGTTTCTGGCAGGTACGCAGAGCCATAGCTATGACTGTGGTGAATTTTAACGTTCCAAGACAAGGTTAGCTTGCTAAGACAGGGATCGGAAAACTTCGTTCGTGCTTTTCTCGAAACTTGATTTTTCGCCCTTTCTTCTACTGCGAACAGTTGTGACTACCATATGAGTATTTCTTTTTCAACGAAACTTTGTCGGCCTTTCTCTTAATAACAATGCGTGCCATGATATAGATTTTTAAAGAAGACTGGTAAGTTTAGTTGTAATCACGTTTTATTTCAAGGAATGCAAAAAATTGCCTATTTTTCAGTTTTCTTTCGTATTTTGACTGTAACTTGATTCGATATATTCAGATGGCAAACATCGTAGTTAGTTGCCCAGTATGGGTGGTGGGCTTCCTCTGTACCAAGCAATTTTCATTTCTTGACATTCATTCAATATGGCCAACATTCGGGTATTTTTTGTCAATAACAAACATCAATTATACTATTTTCCATACTTATAAGTTTTAACTATCATAAAATGAGGTGCTTTACAACGCGCATAAGAAATAAAAATTAACTTTTTAAAAAAAAGGTGGTGAATAACTTTAACTCGAAGGGAGAAGAAAAGTTATTACCATAAACAATGTTGGTTTTCTTTGAGCAGGGAATACTAATAAAAAATGACCAATGTGTGCTCACGTGCTGTTTATTGGCGTACATTAACGATTGAACTTTTACTTTGAGGGCTGCTCAGTTAGCCCCGCCGGGAGTATGCTGTCTTTTTAGTCGATTTTTTGTGGTGATGGCCTTGGGAAACTGTTCCTGGGCCCCTGATACATTGTATTGTTTCTTGAAACACAAATCGTCTACTTAATATATGCTCCATTTGACCGGGATGCTTTGAAAGCGGACATGCGGAAATAGGCACCGGGTAAACTGAATAAACATCAACAAGCCTAATTTTACGGAGACAAAAAAGGCCCCACTCTCGACACTGCGTTGCGCACGTAGAGAATTTAAAAATGGCGACCGGTGAAAACAACTACAACAATGGCAGCGCCAGCTTTCCAAGCAACGCAGTTCACGTGGTGGAGCAGTCCTGCAAGTGCCAGGGGCTTCGTTCTTACCTCCACCGTGCAGAATAATCCGCGTGACCTACGAGTGTGAGCAGTTTCAAAAAAGTGCCCTGACCTTGTTCGGCCATAGTCACAACCTATCAGCCGTCATGGTGAGGAAACCATTATTTTATCTGAAGTAGAGCCATGGCGGGAGTTTATCACTGGCGTTTTATACCTGGATTTCTTCGCGAGGTGCAAAACTTTTTAAATGATTCACGGGCATACAGGACCCAATTTTTACGTTGTTTGTTAAGGGGATAGTCTATTACGGGCAGTAGGCCAACGATACCGTTTAAGCAGAACTCGCGCTCGTCCACACACTTACCCAGGAGCCTGCATAAAAAATTGTTTATTGCACGTATGAGGAGACGTGAATCAGCGTGGACAACGGAAAACATAAAGTACCTGATACTACGAAACACATTCAATAAGCTCGTTGTTGCCGAACCCGGGGATCGGCGGTGCACAGCCAATAGGTTGGCCATGGGGCCAGCGCTGCTGGCCCCCCTGGCTGTATTGACACAGTAAAGTGTGCGACCTTTTACAAACTTAAGACATTCAACCAGCGCGTGTTTCTTTCGTGGGGTGAAATATTGGCAAAGCCCTTCATCGGCAACGCTTAAGCGTTTATGATCTGCGGTGTCGACATTGGTAGTTGCAGGAGTTTTAAAAAATGATAGTTCGATGTTCGTTACGGAATAATCCCTAGTCTGGTTCTTTCAAACCAGTGGGTATCCGTGGAGGGAGGAAGGGGGCTAGCTCCAAACATGTTATCACTTTTCCTGAATGTCCCAGGCTAGAAAGTGCCCCCCCTCTCTCTCTCTCTCTCTCTCTCTCTCTCTCTCTCTCTCTCTCTCTCTCTCTCTCTCTCTCTCTCTCTCTCTCTCTCTCTCTCTCTCTCTCTCTCTCTCTCTCTCTCTCTCTCCCCTATATCTATGCTGTCTTCTTATCAGTGTCGTTCGAAGAAGCATTGTCCCTCCGCTACTTTCTTTGCTAGAATGCCCCAATTCACGCGCGTGCGGTGCAAGGATGGAGACACGAGTCCGTTAGCACCATTTGGGTGCTAACGGCCGCCCTGGCCGTTAGCACCCTGGCCGCCGCAGAAAGTAAGCGGTTCCAAATTTTTTGAAAAACATAGTATTCACATACCATAATCCACAAATTTTTATCCATTATTGTTTTCGACCGCATGTGAATAATCATTGCGCTCCGCGTGCAATAATTTTTAAGCTGTATCAAATTTTTCTGCATCTCCATCCTAAGTGCGACGGGTGACAGTGTCTGCCATTGTCAATTTTTACGGCTTTTTTTGTCTAGTTCTCTTTTGCTTTCAGCAAGTTTTTTGTAAGTTGTGTGGAGAACTTTTTTGCTTCTTTGTTTCTGGTTACTTCCTTTGTATTTATTTGTGTTCACTGTGTGCTCCGCTCAACTTGACATTATTTGCCACCTTCTTTTGTAATGCTTACGAGCTTGTTAGGTGAAAATAATTCAAATGAAAAAATAAACTATTAAAGGTTGATCGGGTTTTTACACTGAAAAAATGCGCAAATGACTGCGCCGTAAAAAGAGCACCGAAAATACAAAAAGAGATTATTTTGAACTGTGTTCATCCCGCCAATTTAGGAGCCATTTGCGGCAAAGAGTGTCAAGAAATCACTTCTCTTGCCGCATTGTGTGGTGCAAATCAAGAAAGACGCTGGTTCCTTGTTGGGCTTTGAACTGCGATAGCGTGGTGCTTCCTTAAGACCAGTCATATTGTCCGTTGCATTCACATGAATGAGGTAGTCTACCAAAGGTGAAGTGTCACTCTGTGCACACGCTAATCCATTACGTCATTATAAAAATGTTATATATATATATATATATATATATACATAAATAATAATTGGCAGTCAAGAAAACCTCGGAAAACCTTGACTTCCAATTATTATTTCTGTCTTATTTCAACGAGCCCCTCATTTCCTATTCTGATTCGCGACATATATATATATATATATATATATATATATATATATATATATATATATATATATATATATATATATATATATATATATATAAATATATATATATATATATATATATATATATATATTTATATAAGACAGAAATAACAATTGGCAGTCAAGAAGACCTCGGAAAGCAAAGGGGGGGATGTAGTACCTCAAGATAAAGAATTTGGAAAATAAGAAAGTGGAGAAAAAAGAGGTCAGAAGTGATAGTTGGCGGTGGAGGCGCCGGGATATCGCACCAGACCGGTATTCTGGAGGTCGTGGGTTCGGATCCCACCTGACGGGCATTTTTCTCCACTTTCTTATTTTCCAAATTCTTTATCTTGAGCTACTACATCCTCCCCTTTGCTTTCCGAGGTATTCTATTGTGATTCGCTATATATATATATATATATATATATATATATATATATATATATATATATATATATATATATATATATATATATATATATATATAAATATTGTTTACTTTAATTGCGCAAGCGACATCTACATCGTCAAAACTATCTTAAAAACATAACCATCATCCGATTAGCAGTATATGATATGATTTGATATGATTTGGTTTTTGATCATAATGAAACTAAGAAACAATTAATCCTGCAACTGTACGGGCGGCGTGACGAAGGGCTATTCTCGTGTGAATAATAAGTACCTTGTATGCGGCACCCACGTTTCCTGTACTTATTTCGTGGCTTTGGTGTTTATAGCTACTTTATTGTTTAAAGGGTGCCGACACAAAATTTCGAAGGCGAGATTACCTTGAAGATAGATTGGTGTGAACACACATATATCATCTGCAAAATATCAGTGGCAAATACAGAACAGAACCTATTTAAAATCAATTTTAAAGAGTGGAAACGCAACCGAGCAGCCAGCGGAAGACATTGCGGTATCGACATTCCCTGGATGTTGAGTAAATAACAACATCCAAACACATCACAAGTTTGTGCTGGCCATTTCTGCACTGCCAGCGGTTCTCCCCGGCTAGGCACTTTTATGGGAGGTCAGAAGTTCTGCTCTCGAGCAACGAACAATCCGATAGTTGGCGGTGGAGGCACCGGGATATCGTTGGCGCATCGGGAAGCTGGGCGCGACCTAGGTTCTAAAGCGATTCCCACTTTAGTTTTATTACTTTTTATGACACTGTCGCGAAAATGCGCCGAAGACACCAAAAGCGCACTGGGCAAGCCGCAGGGTCACTGCACCGGCGGCGGTCCTGGCCGAGAAGTACCGCAGGCCGGCGCACGTAGCTGGAGCGGTATCTTGTTACCGCTGCACGAAATAGGACTCAAGTCCCAAACTAGGGAGCACTTACGAGGAAGGAGTTAATGATGTGATGGTGAATTGCATTAAAACTTTTCATATCCGCCAATTATCACAGCGGCAATCTAATATCCGCCGCACTATTAAGCCTAAAACACCTGTAGGCAGACATGTGGGCCGACCGGGCAGCTTCTCCCAGCGTGCGTCTCCGCACCCGCTATCTCGAACGTCACTCGTCGTTCTCTAGCCACGGAAACGATTTGCACTCGCAGCGCCTGCTTCGCGCTCACGGTCGGTTTTCAATTAGGCGGCTGACAAGACCAGTACGTAGGGGCATTCGCCGAAACTGCCGGCGACGTGGAAAACACAGCGCTACGGCAGCTCTGCACTGTGATTTCTGTCTGACGGTAACATGGACAGGTTTGTTTAAAAAAAATCTCACCTTTCGCTGTACTTGCTGAAACCGGAACTGTTACTGGCCGCGTAAATAGGTCTCTAATTAAACCACTGTCCACTCTGAAGCAAGTGAGGTTTCCACTCGTGATAAATAGGTCATTTGCTACTTATGGCCAAAAGAAACCAAGATGCAAAAAAAGGAAAATTCGATGGCATGTCCTCATACACGGCCTTCGGGATTTTCAAACCTGTACATAAACCAGGTTAGGAAAACAAAATGGTTTAAATATGAAATTCCATTAGTGAAAATGTTTTTGTGCTACTTCTGCAAAGAACTGAGCGGCTTGCGCTATCTCTGCAACATTGTGGTAGTTTTATTATGTTACACCTTGCAAGGAATGCTTTCAGTTTCTCAGATAATAAATTATCTGAGATATTCATTGCAAAAACAATCAGTGTGTTTTAGTGCCATGCTGTCGAAACTCACAATGTCCCCAAAAATCCCCCTGATGATGTTTTGAGATCCTATCTCTGTTTCACCACTTGAGATCTACTTCAGTTTTAAACGGCAAAGAAATAGTTTGATATTCGTCGGTGAAACAGGTTCCAATTATTATTTCCAACTATTGGTCCCAGATTCCAGTTATAAAACAGCTCCCTATTATACGAGTACCAGGTAACTAGCAAGGGCGACGAGCCCTACGAAAAGGAGAGAAGTAAAACAGGCCCTGCCTGCTTGACTAAATTGTTTAAATAACTCAACACTGTATAATAGGTTTCTTAATGGTGACATATAATAGTGCGACGTCTTTCGGGCAATATCAAAATACTTTGAAAATTTTGCCTAGTCTTGTCACTAAGCCTCTTTACCAGCGGGCACACCGCTGTTATTGTGTGGGTTTAAATATTGAAGTTCAACGTGCCAATTGAGTGTGGTAAATAGTATTCAATTCTGGGAAGCAATGAGCATTCAAAGAATACCAAAAAAGAAATAATTTAGGCGATGTTTCGTACTCAGGTAATGTGCTGGGATAATATTGTTCTTCTCTCTGCTTGCTTAGAGGCCACGTGTGAGCTTCTACCCGGGAACAAAGTATCGTAGGCAATGGATATACTATTTTCGCAGCATATCAACAGCTGCATCAACGAAACACCAACCCCCTGCTGCCTAAGGGGAAAGAACCATAGAATCTGAGCGGAGTTACCTACTACGCGGACTCGTTGTAAAATATTATCAGCTGTTTTTCGCGTGCCCTGCTACATTACCTATTATCTTAAAGAAAAGTTGAGTCGTCTGTGATTCTTTGATTAAATCAGAGCTATGAAAGCACATAGCTAAAAGTCAAGTTCAAAGAAAAATTCGCCCAAATCCACCCAAAAAAAAAACGCGCGTTCATCTCTAGGACCTTGGAAAATTGATGTTGGCATGCAGAAGAGAAAATTTATTTCAGTACAATAAATATCAAGAAGCACAAATTACGGTATATTCGCCTTTTTTTGACGTTTTGTTAAATGGAATGATTGCGCTAAAAAGGGGACACGGTCGGAGTGAGGACGGAGTGAGGACGGAGGGTCTGTCCTCACTTCGTCCGTGTCCCCTTTTTAGCGCAGTCATTCTATTTAACAATGGAGTACCAACGTGCCCATGACGTTATCCTGACGTTTTGTTTTGCGTATATCTTTTACTTATACTCCAATGCCTTGTAGTTATGTTTCTTGGAAATTAACAATTTCAAGTACCGAAAACCAACAAAAATGGTTAGTAAAATACGTGCAAACGCATGCATAAGCTCTTTCTTAATATCTACTAATGGCTGACTAGTACACAGTAAATAGTTAGTTATAATGCTTATTAGAATCTTCCAAAGACCTCGTTGTTTGCGCTAAGTACCTCTGTTGGATACAGCTAAGCAAATACATAATGGGAGCGTATCTGACAATAGAGAGTTTCACCTAACCATTTTTGACGTTTCGCTTCGCTCCCAGTAACCCCCTGTGTGCAACCGGAGTGTCAGCAGCCAATGCTGCTCGAGGCCAAGCGCGTCACGCATGCGCAATGACTGGCCTGCTTGCTATAGGAGCGGAGCGGACCGCCAAAAAAGGCCAGCTAAAACTCTATAAAATTAGGGCCAGGGTGCCATAACAGGGCTACACGTACGGACGCGGATGACCTTCAAGTGTCGACATAAATGGTATTGAGAGAACGGCTGGCGCCAATGAGATTGCTTCACATAAAGTTCCATGTCCTTGAGTAGCGTTCATAATCATAATAAAATTTCATCTCTTTGTGCAATGTCGTCGAGTGACAGTAGAACACTTTGCCGTGTGGCTGACACAGCAGAGTTGCAAACGCGCGACCAACTTTTCAACTACACGTATGTGATGTCGCATCTAGTCCCATCAGAAGGACGGGCAAATCTTTGCGGTGACGCCTATGCTAGGTCAAATTGCGTGTTTCTTTTTTGTAAGTCGCTTATCCTGTGCTTCGTGCTGTCGGTGTGCTTTTCCTAGCCTGCCTCACCACAGAAGGCGTTATACCGCATTCGTCCTCTCGGTTCTGTTTGTTCAAGGTCCTGGCGTGCACGCGTGATACAATGACCAGCAGGTGAGGTGCAGCACCACCTAAACCTGACTTTCGGTTGTCACTTTTTTCGAAGGTATATTTAAACTTAGAAGGACGTTTACTTAGCAGCAAATTCGATACTGTCTGTCTACATGGCTTCTACCATGTCTTCCATTTGTAGATGTAAACTCGGTTTGTGGCAAAGCCCGCGTCTTTGAGATTGATCTGGAGCTGTCCATAAAATGGCGATTTGAAAAGTTTGTGTTATTGGCCATTCCATTTTATTTACTTGCAATTATTTAGCTTACCGTAATTATTTAGCTTAGCTTAGTGTACTTCCGCCTTTCGCCACTACATATGTTGAACAGCAGAAGCATGGTGTCAAATACGGCTGTACCGGTAATTTGTTTAGAATACACAGAAAAATTACATAAACTATAAATTCTGAGATCACTATCCTCTGTTGGAGGTCCTATTAGTGGCCGGGACTATGCATATTTAGGAGTGGTTGTTTCACACTAATGAACTCGAAGCAAGCCTTCGTAAGGCATAACAACAGTGTCCCAAAACCACCTTGAAGCAATCAACCGCAGGTTTGTCTGCTACAAAAAGTATGCAAAATTCCTAAATGGAAGAAATTGCGTTTTCTCTGATATTCGTTTGTTTCTTTTTGTGCCTTAGCTTTATTGTGCATAATCATGTTCAACCATGTTCGCAGGGTGGACCGGGAAACGACCTTGCAGTGTGATGTATATGTTGGAAAGCGAGCCATCTTTTTGCAATTGTCCTTGAACAGATCAAGGTGAATTTTGTTTGTTCTAAACCACTTGTAGGGCTTTCGACTGTTCTAGTAAAGGCCTGGCTAAGAAGCTAAAAAGTTAGAGCAGGTATTTCGGGGACGGAACTGGTCGTGCTGGGAAAGGAACTGAACCGGGCACCGCACGGACGCGTGAATAATTCAGGTACCGCTCTTGAGACTCTGCTCTTGGTCCACAGCTCCAAGGGAGACGTTTCCACAACCCAATTTTCTGGGTGTAAGAGTATTGTTTTTTTACCTGTGAAGGCAGGTGGCGGTTGTTGGGCTACGGACAGTGCAGCGATGAGTAAGTGTTCGTTGCTAAATGAACAAAAAATGGGTGGTACCCATTTATAACTTGTGCAGATTCAGCACCACAGCACCCATACGTTTTTTGTTGGGATGGCAGTGATCTCCACCGAGCATGTATTTTAAAAGAAAAAGCTAGACTCCCCAAGGAAGAAAAAAAGGACAAGAGTTTTATTTCTCAAGAGAGAGTAGGCAAAAGAAACAAACTACAACTTCCATGTTGTCATTTCCGCTTCGAAACATGTGCATAAAACACCCAAAACACAACTGCTGCAACTCAAAACGAGAAATTGCCGTACCGTCATAAAGCCAATAAATGGCGCGGCGGTGTCACGGGACACATGTGAAAAACAATGCTCTCCCAGTGGCTAATAGCAGTTGCTCCACGGCACTGTAAGAGCTCAATGAAAATCATCGTATTCCACCCCAAGAGAGGCCACCTTAGCGCTTTTTTATCTATAAGATATCTCCCACTGAGGGCATAGCATAGCAACTTTCTTGTGAAATTATTCGAGTGCTCTGTGGAACAAACACAGGGAAGGTGCTATTTCTACCTACTTGTTTACAGTGGGTGGTGAAGACCAGGTCAGTCCTTTCGGCGAGCCAAATTTTTTTATTCATATGGCCTCTTAAATATTGTGCGCTTTTTGCTAAGCCACTGAAGCCGTTCTGGCAATGTATGTTGGAAAAAAATTCCCCGTTAACGGTCTCGATCTATGAAACAAGAATCAGTAAGTGTGGGTTATGAAGCCATGAGCTAATTGAAAGCAGAGCATGTGAAAGTAGCAGAATTTAAGAGGGACATTGCAAGAGAGCCAAAAAATAATGTCATCATTGTCATCATCATGTACGCCCACTGTAGGGCAAAGGGCTCTCCCATTATTCTCCAATTACCCCGATCCTGTGCTAACTGCGACCAATTTATCCCCGCCCCGCAAACTTCTTGATCTCATCGGCCCATCTAACTTTCTGCCGCCCACTGCAACGCTTGCCTTCTCTATGGATCCACTCTGTTACCCTAATGACCAACGGTTATCTTACCTTCGCATTAGATACCGTGGCCACGTCCACTTCTTCTTCTTAATTTCTACTAATATGTCCTTAACACTCATTTGTTCCCTGACCCACTCTGCTCTCTTCTTGTCCCTTAATGTTACACCTATCGTCTTCCCTTCCATTGCGCGCTGAGTCGTCCTCAATTTAAGTTGAACCCTCTTAGTGAGCCTCCACGTTTCTGCCCCGTAGGTGAGTACCGGTAAGATGCAGCTGTCATACACTTGCTCCTTAAAGGACGATGGTAGGCTGCCATTCATTATCTCAGAATGCCTGCCGAATGCACTCCACCCCATTTTTTCCGTTAAATTACCTCTGCCTCGTGGTTGAGACGTGAACTTCCAACTTCGCCTAAGTAGATAAATTCGCTTACTACTTCCACGGCCTCGCCACCTATCTCAAATCACTGTGCTCTCCCGAGGTTATTGATCATTACTTTAGTTATCTGCATAATAATTTTCAGCTCCATGGTTCTACTCTGTTTGTCCAGAGAGGTGAGCATGCTTTGCAATTCCTCCCCCGAGATACTTAATAGAGCAACGTCATCAGGAAATCTGAGGTTACTCAGGTATTCTCCATTACCCTCATTCCCGCCTGTTCCTAATCTCATGTTCTGAATACTTCTTGTAAACATGTTTTGAATAACATTGGGGAGATTGTGTCTCCTTGTCTGACATCCTTCCATATGGGTATTTTACTGCTCTCCTTATGGACGACGATGGCAGCTGTAGAGGCATTGTAGATATCCTCTAGTATTCTTACACCTTGGTTCCGCAATACCTGAATGACTGCTGAGATTTCGACCGAGTCAAATGTTGTCTCATAATCTATGAAGGCTATATATAGGGGTTCAGAATACTCAGCGCACTTCTCTATCACCTGATTTATCGTGTGAATATGGTCCATTGTTGAATAGCCTCTACAGCACCCTACTTTTTCTTTAGGTTGACTGAAATATCAGGTTGCAGAAATTCTGTAAGCGATTACCTTGGTAAGTACCTTGTAGACGACTGACAGTAAGCTGATCTGCCTGTAATTTTCCAAGTCCTTCATGTCACCTTTCTCATGGATTAGGATGATGTTTGCGTTCTTCCAAGATTCCGGTGCACTTCTGGTCATTAGGCATTGCGTATACAGATTTGCCAGTTTCTCAAGTGCAATTTCTCCGCCATCCTTCAAGAGGTCTGCTGTTATCTGATCCTCCCCAAGTGCTTTGCCCCCTTTCATTTGTTTCAAATCCTTCCTTACTTCTTCGGTCGTTACTGGTTGGATGTCTATCTCCTCTAAACTATTTTATCGTTCGGCATTACCCTGGATGTACCGGCTACTGTACAGATTCCTATAAAATTGTAGGCTACTTTGACTATTTTATCCTTATTTGTGATGACATTTTTCCCCACGCCAAGACAACTCTTTACTGCTTCCAGGCTACCTCCGTTCTTTACAGCGTATTCGATCCTTTCAGCATTAAACTTCCGTATGTCAGCTGTCTTACGCTTATTGATTAACATCGGAAGCTCCGCTAATTCTATTCTGTCAGCTGGGGTTGAGATTGTCATGATTTGCCATTTTATAATTAAATCTTTCGTCTCCTGGGAAAATTTACCAGTATCCTTTCTAGTCATCGTGCCCCCGACTTCTACTGCACGCTCTGTGATAACGCGTGTAATGTTGTCCCTAGCTTCCTGTGTCGTAAACTCCTGCTTCCCCGGTAAAAGCTGAATATCGGTTCTGCAGCGTGATCATGAATTCTTCTACTTTACGTCTTACCGTTAGCTCATTAATCGGCTTCTTTCGTACTTGCTTGTTACGGTCTCTCCTCAAATCTGATATATTTCGAGGTCTTACCATACCAAAAAAATATGTAATGCGTAGCATATTCCCCATCATTCAAGGTTCCTAGTCATTCTGCACCATATTTGTTGCAAACAGCAAGAATACTAGATTGTTTTAAGCGCATCGTATGCCTTCCTTTCTAATAAGAAGCATAATAGTGCTGCCCACGTATCAGAAAATGCGGGAACACTATTCCAAATTATGTTGTTTTAATTTTGCAGGATATATTACAGAGAAAGCTTTAAAACACTGTGCATATGTTATTCTTCTGCTTCTTCAATACCCGTGCGTCGTGTCTGGTCCGCGTAATGTTCAAGAGAGGCGTCTGATAGCGGGCTCGTTGCGAGGGGGCAGAATAGCTTGAAGTAGTGCAGCTTACTCAGACTCCCCTACTTGTGTTGGTGGCCTATTTATAAGCAGAATAAACCTCTTTCAGAGTTACTTTTTCATCTACAATTTCCGGGGGTGAAAATCAGAAAATTGTTTCCTAGATAAAACACTGTTTTCATTGCCAAGAATACCTCAATATATAAGCTGTCGCTCCATTACACTCACGCTAACAAGGTTGTCCATTTTAATTACTAGCCTTTATTGCCGTAAATGCTACTTCCATCGTGTTCAAAGGAATGTTTTGTAGTTTTATTATAAACACCTCCGAAATGACTTAGCAAATATAGGAAGGGTTCAGCAGTTGAAATAACTACATTTTTGCATATTTCGCTATCTCCTCGCAAGTACCCATATACATAATTCATTGAGATAAAGCGTTTCTCACTGGCAGGCAAATACGAGCCCTGCTTCAGTAGTTTTCAAGAATTTACGCCGATAACTTAGGGTTCTTTTGTGTCTCCACTTGTTCAATGTTTGTCTTAAAAATCCTTTGCTCCACACCAATCTATACTTCCAGGCTGATGGCCTCTCCCATTGCAATTATTTATTTCTATTTTATTTTTTTGTTAATGTTATTATTGTTAATAATTGTTATTTTTAGTATTTTATTTTTATAATTTGTGTCTCCACTGGTTTAATGTTTGTCTTTAAAATCCTTTGCTCAACGCCAATCTATACTTCCAGGCTGACGGCCTCTCCCATTGCAATTATTTATTTCTATTTTATTTTTTGTTAATATTATTATTGTTAATATTTGTTATTTTTAGTATTTTATTTTTATAATTTGTGTCTCCACTTGTTCAATGTTTGTCTTAAAAATCCTTTGCTCAACGCCAATCTGTACTTCCAGGCTGACGGCCTCTACCATTGCAATTATTTAATTTATGCATAGGTGGCGTAGTATGCCCTAAAGAATCATTGCTTCTAATATTGTAACGTTTTCACCATTGTAGATTTCTACGCTGTCCTTTTCATGCTCGCTTACGAGAACTTCAGATTTTTTAAGCACAAACAGAGGCAGACATGGGGAGCACCATATCTGTTGTTTCCGAAATACGAAGAATTCTTTCCCAACTCGGGCGTACCACCTTGGGTGGATACAAGGTCTCTCCAAAGCCATACAATTGAGGTGATAACGAGAGTGCACTAAAATTAACAGCGTCTATCGCATCGACAAAACAACGGTTCATTATTGGCGCTTGAATAAGGCTTTTGCTGGGTTGGAAGGAGTTTCAAGTTGCAGACCCGGTAACAAGCCAATAATGTAATGTTTGTACGGCAGTTGCAGTATCATGATGCCTTTCGTATCTTGTCCCGTGCCAAGAAACTTTAAATGGCGGGGCCTTCACAACTGTGTATTATCGCCTTTTACTCTAAGCTTCCTCCTTTGGCATGTGATCCTCATGGTTGGTCAAGTACCCTCAAAAAATGACTGAGAGTGTAACATCTTAATCAGGTTCCTATTGTTTACTACAGACTCAAGCATATCACACCAAAGATGAAATTACAGAGCCTCGATACAGCATTTGCGACACTATGTTAGATACGGTTAGACAGGAAACAAACCTTAACATTCCTAAATACAAATTTTCTAAGGTATCATTCAATCAGGAATGCTTGTATGGACCATGTGCACAGGAATAAATCAATATTTTTGATCACTTAGGAACAGAAGTTTTCACCTCTTTCTTTGTGTAAAAATGAATGAAATGTTCTATGCGCAAGCATTGTCGCCCTTACTGATTGATGAAGTTTGAAACTTTTTTATCTTATTTAAATGCGGATGATTAATTTTAGCCCCTCTTTTTATGTCAAGTGTATTATCCGCTTTGACAATGTGTGCTTGCTTCTCTGCTGACTGACCACTTTGGGTTCAGTATTGCTACCTCACGAAAGGTATTCTTGACACTGGCAAATTTTTGACACTGTAATGTATCCCCCTTATGTAATGCTCCTGGGAAATATTTTATGCAGACCTCCAGGAGTCGTAACGCATTTTCCTGTTATCGTATTTGATTGTTATATACTTGGTTCAATTTATAATCTACATTCGTACGACCGAGTCAAGTCGGCGTCACAAGAAGCTGATTTTTGTACACTCGTCGGGTTTTATTCGCTAAATTTCGGTGAGCTCCATTAAGGTGTGAGCTATATCCGCTATGCGAAAAACATTAAGCGATGTCTCGTCCCACAAGCGGGGTACAAGACGCTGCTGGCCCCTCTTGCGGTGGCTGCTACCCCAAAGAAGTGACGTCAAGGTAAACTTACCACGTGGCACTGCCAGCAAGATAGCTGGTTTTGATGATATGACACCGCGAGAGACGCAGTGTCAACGTGTGCACAAATATAGTATCTTCAGGTAACGCAGAGGATCTCCGAACGCAATCCGGCCTCGCATGTGGCTACTACTCCGTGACTACTCCTCCTGAGCGATCTGTGCACGTGGCGCGGCAGAAGTCCTACAGGCAGCGCAACTTCACTTTCGTGCGTGGCCTGACAATTGGGTGGAGGCCAGCTGCCATCAATGGACGACATCTACTCATGATACCGCGCGGAAACAGTCCGCTCACTGGCTGGTTTCTTCGGTAAGGAGGCTGAACTCGAACTGTGCAAGTATGGGAGAAGTGCAGTGGATAAGATTGGGGTATGGGCCATGTTTGACGCTCCTGCTTGACAGTGATTTGATGTTGTGTGTGCATAAGGTGAACAAGAGACCATTCAGTTATTGTATATCTGTTTGTCTGGTTTGTAGCTTCGAATACCATTGTGATGACAACTAAAACTTTTTAATGGAAGGATAGGCAAGAATTAAAATTAGCTGTGAATTTTATACCATGGTCACACGGGAACTTTCAATTGCGATTTAGTCGGTCCGGATAGAGCTCAATACGGATCGGGTGCTGCTACAGGGCAGTTTGTTTCGCGGTTGAGCCCGGTCCTGCTTGCACTTAATCCTGGTTCTCCAAGGGCGATCGGACGAAAGCGGTGATACTGTCGTCCCCGCTAAGTGATGGCACCGAACGTGACAATTTTAACTAAGACCACAAATTGTATCAAATGACAAGACGCAAATGGGCGTGTGATAACATTTACATGGGTTATGCATACCTACGACCACACAAACTTATTATCTCTAGCCACGAAATACAGTCTTGGCGCCATATAACGTGCAACGCCATATAACGTGCGCCATATAACGGTGCAATTTCGCAAATGTGATGGAAAGGAGCCGTGCAGAAGCGGCGATGTGTCGAGTGCGCTCGAAAATTTAATCGCACTCCGCTTAAATCCGCATTGAAAGTGCACGTGTTACCGGCGTATAAAGCCATCTGTGCGCAGCCGTTCTTCGATGCATAGGAAACCGATTTATAACATTCAGTATACCTTAAAATTTTGCTCTTGCCAGCTAGCAAGTTCAATGAAAGGTAGTTATCTGGTCAAGTGCATGTAAAAAAGTTCAAAGGATAGACATTATAGCCCTTAACACTCCCCAGTAGATCGGCTGCAAATGTTGAAGTATTTCGTTGACATTCGTAGCTTGGCTTTTATTTCCCTTTCCTTTGCTCCAGTGCCTTCTGCCTCCTCTATCCTAGTTTAGAAACAAAAGTTCCTACTGCGTTTGGTTTGAGTATGTATTGGCATAGGCTCTTTCCTTCAGGTTTGGTTTAAAAGTCACCTAACCAACCACAATACTTTATCTCGAAAACACGCACGGAAGGAGACGTTGACCAAGAATGAAGTACACAGGACGAGAGCTACTAGCAAATTACATTGCTTGCGCCCAATCAGTGGTATATCACCTGCTGCTATCGCTTGTGGCAAGGTCTACGTCCGGCAAACCATAAGATGTCTGAACATACGTTTACGTGAACACCTTAGTTTGCTGTTGGGCAGGCCACACCCGCACGTGGCTTCCCACTGTAAAGAGTCTCACGTGGTACAAGGTTGTAAGCCTATTTTGAAAAGAACCGTGATGTTTAAGCACATGAGAAAAATGCAGAGGGAGGATATGGAAGCTTGGGAAATCCGCCTGGAGGAGTCGATATGCGTTAGTCATCCTCCGGCGAGTCTCCACGATGCCGAGATCGCATTACTCGGAATTTATGTGCGGTGATAGTAGACTTTATCTGATAGGCAGTATTTTTATCTGTATTGTTAATTTTTCATTGATAATTTTTGTTTGAGTTTTAATGCGTGCGGTTACGGTGGTTAGTTGCACTATATATTTGTGTTAATAAATGTTACCGGCATCTAGTAGCCTGTCGCATCCTATATATTTTGTTCTTGGTCAACGCTTATTTCCGCGCCTTTGTCAGAATGAATCCACACCAACATGCCCAACGTTCTATCCTGTTAAGCACAATAGTTTCAGTCCTACTCAGTGAGATGGACCTATAATGATCACGGCTTCTCTCGAAGGCTTGGAATCAATTCACGAATTCCAATTGGCTATGACATCCATATACCTGTCCCGAGCACTCTGCTGAATTCACCTCGATGATTCATTGATTGTAGTGTTTAACGCGTCGACGCAACGCAGGCGATGAGGCGCGCCGTAGTGGAGGCCTCCGAGATGAGTTTTGACCACCTGGGGATCTTTAACATGCGCCGAGATCTTCTACAAATGGGCGTATTTGCTTTTCGCCTCCATCAGAAAAGTGGCCGCTGAGTTCACCTCGACTTCAACGCTTGTATTCACAACTGGTGGATTGTGCTTAAGCGTCGGCGTCTAAGCCTTTCTCCCGGTGAACACAAAAAGTTGCCAATTGCGACAGGTCATTTCACATTTTACTTATTTTTTTACTCGGCGCTGTGTAAACTATTTCGGAAAATTCTTCAAGTGAATCTTCTTAGCGGTAAAGGGCACCATAAAATGTCCCACATTTCGTTCGCAACTGTGCAAATCTCGGTAGAGGTCAGCTGCTAGAAAGCACATTCACAGGTTGTGTTTTGCATTTTCATTAGATATTAGTTGACAAAAGCGGCATTTACACTATTTTTAAGACACCAGGATTAAGAAGTGCTTCATGGAATACAACTACGGGGAATGGCTCTTTTCGATCTCGAGATCACCCACTCCCGACAGTACTTTTAATATCCTGTGCTGAAACTGGAGCAAAGACCACACCTGTGGATGTGTAAGTGTGTGTTGGTGTATGTGAATATAGCACTACAGCTGAAAGGTGTGTGTATCATAGGTGGCTTCGACAATAAAATGACTAATGAACGTACCTCTGCTTTGCTATAATGGGCAGCATGCAAGAAGTGATGCGACCCTGTTTACGTTTTTGTTACACAAAAACATGGTATGTTCAGGCAGCCTGGCATATGTTCATGAAACACACGGTAAAGAACCCGGAAAAGAAAACCTGCAAACAAATGGACAGTCCGTTCATCACGGTGTGTGCGTCCCTGTATTTCAGTATTGTTTACTATCGCTGTGTTTTTCCCCAAACTATTCACCAACTATCCAACCTTCTCACCTTCAACCGGAAAGCAAACATGGTGTTTGACGATGACAAGTGATTCTGACAAACTTCTGTAACTATACAAGTTTAGTGGGAAGATTCACTTTCTTTGTGTAGTGTGCGGTATAATGTTCCCTTTTCAAGCACAATGCGTGACTTTTTCTGAAAAATACCCAGCAGTATAGGACAAAAAAAAACGTAAGTGATACCGTCTTTCGCTACACTGAAGTCTTGCAGGAAAGCTAAACCATTAAGTGATCTTGTTTGATTAAAAGCGCCGTACAGGAGCCCCGAAGCTGACACCTAAGCTCTTCTTTAAAGCCAAAACGTGTGGCTCGTAACTGCATATTGGGTGTAAGACTGACAAATGATTGTATAGAAATAGGGCATTTGTTTTGTAGATGTTCACGACAAGATATATAAGCCAGGCTGGCTGGGTAACAAAAACCTTGAGCAAGGTTACAACAAAAGCGTTATGAAAAATGTTGCACTAATGTTTACTATGAACAGCAATAAAGGTTTAAACTGGGTTTGACAGCCGCTAAGTGTCCTGTGGAAAATAAGTGGCCAAAGCTAAACAGCAATATTTCGTACGGATGAAATCTTGTAAATTAGCAATGAACAATTTAGACTCTAAATTAAGCAGGCTTGCTTTAACTGGGAATATATGTTTGCAGAGCCCAATAGTAAAGGAATGAGAAAAAATTCTAAGACGAGCTTAGTTGAGCTACCACCAAGGTATAGGTAGACAGAATAGTTCCAAACTTACGAAATAAATTGGATACCCTGAAACAGTACGGGCAACTTCACTTGCGCTGGTTTAACTTTATTAATACTCAACTTAAGGCTTCGCATGTAACACCCCTGGAGAATGTTACGTCTGCATGGACTCAGGACAGCAGCTTTTACCCTGTAACAAAGTTTATTCCAACAGAGGTAAATAAGAGAATATTATAAGAGAATTTATATTTAAAAACGTAACTTCAAAGCACGCTGAATGAACGGGACGAATGACAAGTTGATGTTACTGATAACAAATTTCAAGCGCCTCGTCGGAAACAAACCCTTTCCATGAAGGTAGTGTGTCTAATTATAGACTTTTTTCGAGAAAAGCTTGTAAATGCACTGTACACGTATGCAAAAAGGTACTTTTATAACCCAGCCGACCAGAGCGAGTTGTAAGCGCTCTTTTCTTCTGTTTCAAAGATCAAGAACTGTTCATTGTGGATACACCTTCCCTTCTAGCTTTGGTCACCGTCTTAGTCAATGCATTTATGCGCTTGCTGGGGGAGCTAGCAAGCATGAGGATTATTGGTACTAACAATCAGCTAAGTTACCCCAGGTTCGGACGATTGCTGGAGAATCTAAACCATGCTTTTCAGATCCCTAACTGTGAGCTTTCACTTTTTTTGCAAGAAATCATCCAGATAAGCCTTTGAGAGGTGTCCGAAATTACAAAAATGAGTATTGTGTGCCCTATGTAGTCGATCCACGCACGTTCAATTCCTCGCATAACATTGATCAATGAAAACCTACCCTTTGGGCATGCTTGATACTTAGGTAAAGACCCTAGCAAATGGCGTTTTTATTGCATTGTGTGGGTGGGCTACTGATTTCCACCTATGGAGCCTGTGGGTTGCGTTGAGGGTGCAGTCCTCCTGTAAAACGTTTTTGGTGCATTGCGGTGCCCTGCAGTCTACCACCATGAATTCCTTGGAACTTAGGTTGGCCATGGGAAATCCTATTGAATTGCTACAATCCACTGATGCTGGCTGGGTAATTGGAGTTTCCTTAGCCACAGCTGTTTGGTGGCCACTCCATAGTAGGCTAAAAGTGGCCCCGACGAAAAAACATGTTTCCCTTAAGAAAAGGACTTCTATACCCAAATAACAAATCTCATCAATTATTTGCGAACTTCAAAAAAATCATTGATGTTACAGAAAATGTGTAAAGCAGTGGGAGCTCCATAGCCACTGTTCTGCATGTTTCTCTATAATGTCAAGAAATCTTGTTTGTGCAACTGACAGCTACCGACCTAATCCACCGCAAATCAACGTAGGTACAGTGAGATTGCAGTGGGGCCTCTAGTTCGTTTGTTCAAATCGCTTTTGTGCTGAAGTGCTGTTACCACGATAACTGCTTTTATAGTGCAAGTCCTTGTTACACCACTCGAGCGCCTATTACATCGAGGTAGTTTGAAATCGGGATATTTATCCCAATTTCTCTCGTTTAAACTCGCCCTATGACAGCATTGACGTTTGCCTATCAATTACATTTCCAGCATGCTCACTGCGAATAACCAGGGATAACAACAATTGTAATTCTTTAAGGTTCCAGACAAACCGTAAAGTTTTATTTCACGTGGAATATTGAGCCTGTGCAGAAGCCATGGTTTTTCATATGATGTAATGCATGTATGTGTATTACAGAGAATGGTTGGCCGAGTGAGTACCTTTTTGGTAACCGTCTTTAACAGCTTCCCTAACTATATCTTCTGCGTGTCCTGGATTAAGTCCTTTTGCATGAAGGCACTCAATAAAGTCTGATCAACATAGCTGATACCGTTGCCCAAAGTATACAGCGAGACATAAAAGATATGCCAGTTCAGCAGCAATGGCGTGAAATGCCGTAGCTAGTGTACCTTTTTAAGGACCCTGATCCTAATTTGTCGTAAAAATATGTATCTGCCGATGTCAGGAGCTGAATGCGAGGCAGAAACTACTTAGCCGCGTTCTGGGTCATGGCATTTGAGAGACTGCCCCCACTCCCACTCAATCGAGGTCCTTTCTGTCGCAGATGTCTTTTTACTCGATTTTATTGTAGTGACATGGCTTACCACCAAAGCTGCAATTATTTCTTCTGGAGAATCTTTTCAAGCGCAGATAATAATGCATTTGTGATTGTTGTTTCCATGCTCACAAGACCTTTGTTCTCACAAAATGTATCCTGGGTGTATAACAAATTTAAGCTACAAATAAGTACACCAGAGAATAAAAATTGCCCGATTTATGATAGTCTTTTTTGCTAATATTCCTGAACTGAGAATTACTGTAGTGGATCGTACCCTGTACATGACCGGGGACACCAAAATAACCTTTCCTTGTTAATCTTGGTGCAATTGTTAGTAATACGCACATGGGACCAGTAAAGAATCAGTTGCTCCGTCTAGCCTTTATCCTGTGCACTGTACGTTCGGTCGATCTTTTGGAGCTGCCGAGATGTCTTCATTTTGAGAACACAAACCGCAATTTTAGGCCACCCATTTAAGCATTCTAAACTTGCCATGGTGCAAACGATGTGTTGATAGCAGATGAGGCCGCACCGTCATGGCTCGTCAGGTGTGCTCATTCATGTCTCTTCTTTTACGCTTTTACGCTCAGACTGTGTCTTTTCTTATGGTGCCAGTGGGCTGCGTGATGTCTGACTTGTCCTAAATTGTACGGAGCTACCATCGGCGAACATTAGTCGTCACAGGTCCACATTACTCGAGAGCAGTTATTGGCCGTGTCTCCGACCACGCGTAGGTTATGAGACGCTGTCATTACATTATTGCAACAAAACACCCATTTACTTCTTTACCTTTGAATTTGGACGGGTTTGCATTGAGGTTATATCATAAATTGCTGTACATATATTTGGTTTCCATGATAGTCAGTCTTTCAAAATAATGTCGCTACCGCAGCCAGGTGGCTCCACGTGTCACCTCGAAACTGCAGTGCACAAGGGGGCTTCTAGATGCCTTTGTAGATGGCACAGTCAGGACATAAAGAAAACTTTTTTTTTCAGAAACACTGGCGTTCAGAGATTTATAATGGCTCTCCTCGCTCTTAATATAGATCAGCACTAGGACGCAAGTCAATAAAGCCAAAATATCACTGAATAATGCCTACTCTAGCCTATTTTTTTAAGACCACATGCTCAGTCTAGATAACTAGGCAGTTCTGGAATAATAGAAAACACCTTGTAACACTATATGCTCAGTCTAGATAACCAGAGTAGTCTAGAGGACTTGAGAAATTAGTTGTCGGTGGCCTCGGTGCTCTTAGGCCAGGATTTAATTCCGCAGAGCACGGGCTTTTCTACACTAAAGCTATAGCAGGTTGAGGAGATGAATAAGCATTTAGTTTGAACAAGCCACAAAACGTGTTCATCGAGAGACTGTTCTGCTGCTTTGTTTTCAGCAGATTGACTGCAGAAAACACCCTCTCAACCGGGGCAATCAAAGTGGCAAAGAAGCACACCCGATACAAACTGCTTCAATGCCGGAAAGGCTGGGGTTCCATCACCGTGTTTATTTTGAACACGGACAGCCACAACTCGTGTCAGGATGCTTCCATACATAAGTGCAGGTGAAAATGTCTTAGTAGCCCCAATTCGGCGTCAATCGTTTGCAGGGAGTAGAAACCTACCATGTTGGGGAATGCTGCTGCCAGGGGGTAATTGATGATGCAGATCGAGTCCTTGCAATGACAGGGCCAAGAAGTTCCATATTTGCTACAGTTGCTTCCTGAAAATGCACTGTGTTCATAATTTGCTGTACGCTCTAAATTTACAGCTCCAGGCTCATAGACAAAACAACTGGCGGTGTTCAGATGTTGCCGTGCAGTCTAGAGAAGAAAGAAAAGTGACCGAGTACCGCCAACATACACACCTTTCACTGGAACAAATGATTTTGCGTTTTTGTACTCAACTTTGTCCCCAGTTGTGCCACGGGTCACTTACTTCCTGATGTATCAGAGCATCGTGGTCTGGAGAGCTTTTGTGGCGGTTTTTACAAGAATTCGCATCTGGGTTTCATCCCTTTGCATTTCCTTGTTCAATATGTCAATATTGGGAAGACAAAGCGCAGCAACTGCAAGAACAGCATATGTACCGAGTCGCGGAGCCTTGCATAAAGTCTTTCTGATGCCACAAGCCTCCAACTACAGCAGCGGTGGAAAAATAGGCTTCTATGGCATCGTACTGCCCAAGCAAGTGATCCAGAGCCGCCAGCAGGGAAAGAAGCAGGGAGAAAGCAGGGAAAGGGTCTGGCTGGGAAGAACCATCTCCTGCGGTTTCAGTTCCGGAATACTCTAAGCCTCCTTGAAAATATTCGTCCGGCGGCGGCTTGTCCGAAAGTAGTTATACATGTCTGTTATTAAGAGATTCTCCACGACACGAGGCAGCTTTCCACAGGCGCAGCTAGCAAAGAGCTGAAAGCAGTGCAGAAGCATTTCAGGACGCACAAGTTAGGTACAACCCCTTTGAGAAGCGAAATCACAGAGTGATTGGTCCCGTCATAATAGCTGCGCCATTTGCAGCAAGGCCCACTAAGTTCTCTTTAAAACGCACTGCCGCCTTGTCGAATGCACTAACATGGTCTTTGTATGCACCATCTGCAGAAGCGTCCTCTACGTGAACTACGCTAAAAAGGCCCCAGAAACCTATTCTTTGTCAAATACTCTGACCACGACACCCAGATGTTTTGGGGAGCGGGACGGAGAATTGGGCTTGTTGGTATTGTGACATGATGAAGAAACAACGCTAAGACGAAAAACACAGGGAAAAGAACGAGGCGGGACGGGCGCTGTTTTTTTTTTCAGTGCTGTCTGGTTCTTTTTCCTGAGTTTTTCGTTTTACCGCACTCTTCTATCACCGTGTTTTGAGAAGCTGATGTCTGTCGACTCGTCGATCATAACGGAATTTGTTTTCTGTCTGACCAGGCTCCCTAGCTGCGACTTGCCTTCTTCACCGGTGACGGCCTTAGTAATGGCAGTTGTTTTCATCCTGCTACAAGCAACCTGCTTTGCACCTGAGAGTCAGGATAAATCCTCTTCACGAGTTTTGCGACGTATTCTATTATGCTGAATGGAAGATTGTGCTGCGGCGCAAACAATGTCATTCTTACCTCAGCTTCTCTTACCCTTGAAAAGGGCCGCCCTTTATTTCAGGCAGAGAAGGGTAGGCTCATTGTGTATTTTTTATGTTTTCTTTCTCTGCTTTTCCCCGCCAAGGCTTCTTGCCTCTTTCTCATTAAAGCCTATCAATAAATCAATGTCTCGGTGATCATTGTGCCGCTGCAAAGAGTGTCTATCAAGAAATCGAATTCATGCCGCATGCCGTGCAGTATGCGCAACGAGAACCTTTTTTACTTTAAGCCACCCTTCGAAACCCTTCTCGCGTGTCCCGATGCTTTGTACTTTTGCTGATATTTGCTTTGTACTTTTTCTTTGTACTTCTGCTGATGAAGCGGGCCTCACCCGCTTCACACAAATCCCTGCCGTCCGCACTTGTCATTTTAACACTTGGCAGTGCACGTAAAATGCAAAAGCGAGCTTCAGCGATGGAGTAGTGCAGATGTGGCGTAGAAGTGTAGTGCCTCACCTTCATTACTCACGTGGTGTTGCAAGCTTCAGGCCGCAGATATAGTTTGAAAGAGGTGTTGGGTTAAGAAGCTGAGTAAAGCACGTTGTTGGGCTAGTTGGTGTTCCATGATAACAATAAAACTGCGCAAAAGGACGGGACGGAAAGGAGGATAACTGCGCCTGGTTTGTTGTCATCTTCTTCCGTCCCGTCCTTTTGCGCAGTTTTATTGTTATTATTAGTGTTGGGTTAAGATGCGCAACCTACGAAGCAAAAAGGCCAAGTCCTGGGTCGTATTTTCAGTTTGCATGGGCACCACAGTAGAAATCTGTCGCCAAAAAAGATTATTTTTGTTTGTATTTCAGTTCTCAACGACCGTGAAAGCCAATCAAAACATCTTTCTTGGGAAAATGGCGACGCCCCGATTAACTCGAGCGGAGGATCAAAATAGTAGTAGCTTTCGTTAAACTGTGTTGCAGCAAGCCAAAACATCGGTATATTTTGCACTGTTATTCCTGGTTTCGGAAGAATAAAAAAAAATTCCGCAGAGCTACGGATCCATCAGCAGTAGCGCTAGCACTTGTGCTGAAAATATTCCTGCAGGCCTTGAGTGGTACAATTGTTAACCCGTATTACGACCATAATTGTTCTTTTGCCTCAGCACTATCTTATGTTTTGTTTTCTTGCTCTTCTTACGATATTGAGCATTTCCACGAAGAGGGTATGCTTCTGCTAGGTTTCTTTTTGTTCTACGCCCTTGTATGCCTACGTATTTGCAAGTAGCGTAACCTCCTTTTCTACATATATTTTTATTACGTCAATGTATTTCTCCCGGTCTCAATACATGTCTCAAGTATTCAATTCTAAACCAAAAGTGAAAATGCTTTAACGAGGTTTCACTTCTCTCCGCGGAAGCCAGGGCTTAATCACGGTACAGACGATGCTTGTTTGAATCACGTTCTTTGGAGTTCCGCGTAAGAGCAGAGAACCAAGTGCTGTTATTCGTGATACTTTTATTTTTTTTCCCTTGAGGCATTATTTAAACCATGTCTGTGTGACGACGACGCCGCACGGTGCTTCGTTGCATATCAAGGTAGCCGATCCGGCGGAAAGGAGGATAAAGGTATTTTCAAAGCATCAGCTCTCCCTACCTCTTTTCTAAAAAAACTATCATTACAACGTTAAAAAAGCACACAAGTCATTAACAACGTTAAAAAAGTCCACAAGCAAACCAAGAAACTATATTTTAAACAAGGTTTGTATACGTTGTAAAAATCTACATATTTCAAAATATTGTGTGTTCACCGAAATATTACTCTTCATTTCTACAGAATGTGCGGCTTTAGTCTCGGCTGGTTTCTTAGAAAAGGGCGTATCTTTCATATTTGACGTTTCACCTGAAAGAAGAATGTGCTTTCTATTCATTAGCTAGAATGTTCTTATTAAGCGCCGTAGCAATTTAACCCAGCACACTTGCAAGGTTGACGATGAAAGGAAGTACTTTGATTTTTCTGTTTACCTTGACTGTTCACATTTTGCACCAAGAACTACAGTGCGTTGCAGATGTCGTTGTTCAACAGTGCAAGCCCACACAGGACGGGTTAGAAATCCGTGAGGTGAGTTTTTGGTGCTGAACACCTGAGAAAAATATAAAGATTGCGAATTGTTATGAGAAAGAAATTGTTCGGATACTCAAAGACAGGATATTTTTTACCACAAATGCAGGGCTAATTTCATCATAATGACTGCGAAGATTTTCTGCCTAGTTAACGCATAGATGTGTTATGCGCTACACTGGAAAAACGTACGAACACGCGCGACTGAATATCTTAAAATCTGTCTATAGCCAGGGTGATATTGTTTCGTTTGAATTCTATTCCTCTGCATTTCATCACAGGTACCCTACACTGTGCAAGCTTTCTTTTCAGAAGCACCCAAATAGCACGTTGTAGTTTTTCTAATGTGTGGTAGGTTTCAATATTCATTTGTATTTTATGTCACCAAAGTAGATATTTCGTTTTGTCATTTGTGTTTGTTTATTCCCTGTGCTCATCTCAGCCATGTAATACTGGCACCGAAAAACCAAAATATTTTCCATCCAATATATGAACCACTGTCTGTAAGCAGAGACCACCATCTAGGTTACGTTATGTTTCCTGTGACGACTTATTTCGACGTCTATATAGCCTAAAAAAGCATTGCAATCGTTCCCGAATTCCAAAGTGCATTCCATAACCGTTTCGCGGTGTTTTTTTTTTTTCAAGCATTGTAACAAATCCTTAGTTGACACTCGCGTTTACCTTAAAAAATGGGCATTCTCTTACTAAGCACACTTTTTTCTTAGTTTATAAGAGTCACAACATGTTAAAAATACTGTTCAGAAGAAGAACCCCTGTTCTCCTTGTGAGAATTCGTTGTGAATACAAATATAACGCTTTTAGTGAAACTCGTGCCTTTATTATTTTCACAAGAGATCGCCCAAATTGCAGCATTTTCCAAAACCTACACGTCTACGTACTAGGCTTAAGATCGCATGCCTGGAGTGCTTTCTGCAAAAAATCGTCCCTGGTGCGGTTGCCCAGTAGAAAAAAGGCCCCCTCTGAAAGACAAAATAACAAAAACACCTGTGTAATTTGACAAGATGTGTTATTTGACAACACACGCTGCCACTGTACATCTCCGCGCGTTGCCTGCGATTTATCGGTCCGAAGAAATCGACATCGAAGTTTACTTGGAACAGCTCTGAAGTCTCTGTCCTGCCCTAAAATCATCTGTGCGGATTTCAATGCACATCACTCTCTATGAGACGACAAAAAGACAAATTCGATGGTAAACGTATAGGCAACGTAATTGAGTCTTTGAACCTGCGTGTTGGGAATGATGGAACACTCACGTTTTTCTGCCGCCTGCGCGGGCGACTGACTACCTTTGATCTTGCTTTCAATACCAGTGATATACAAATTCAGTGTTGCACAGCACCCGACCTCATGGGCAGCGACCGCTTCTGTATCTTTATTAACCCCGCTGGCTTCCACCACAGCAAAGTGAAAATTACCCGTGTCGTCAACTGGGACCGGTACAGAGAGGAGCTGAGTTTTGGGTCAGGCGATCTTCTCAAGAATATATCAGGGAGCAAAAAAAAGAACAATGGTATGTAAGCAACGCTACCATTTCCAATCATAAGAGTACGAGTTTAATTCCCGCGAGCCGCAGAAAAAAGGCCTATGCGCAGTTTAAGAGAAGAAAGGGTGTTTGAAATATGAAGCCCATCTTTAACAGAGCAAGCTCCGCTATCCGGAGCTATCCAATACAATTAGGCCGCTCCCAATAGGCTGAGCTTTGCTGTTCAGTAGGCTTATTGAATATTGAAACCACTGCCTCAAATTTTGTGCATCATGACCTCGCTCTCTAGTAATTCACGTGCAACGACGCCGTTTTAGGCTCTGGCATTACCGAAAGGTGTTACAATATTTTAAGTATTAGAGGGCGCACACCCGTCGATAATGTTCGCGGGAATCTCTTTCCCGTTACCTTCTTTTAAGTTCAGAGCCCTTCAGGGTCCGGCTTTTCGTCGTAGGTTGGCGTAGGTCACGGCGTCATGCTCCCAAAGGGAGGCTTCGGAAAGAGAAGCGCTTCCCCACTTCCGCGTCGAACCTACGTGTCTCACGTTACGAAGCTGAAGTCGATCCCATTGGACCGCAGATGCACACGGCATTCTTATGAAAAGTGTTGGGGGCATAGGCGGAGATTATGAGAGGGGGGGTGGCTCGGGGGCCCGAGCCTCCTCGAGTGTTTCCCGGGTCGGGTTATGCCATCCCCGGCATTGATGATGATTGCCCATCCGACTATCCGTATTGCCATTACAATGTCACTGCCAGTAGATAATTCCTCAGAGTTGCCTCTGAATTTTCTCTTAAAACGATATTGGGGCTAAAAGCTTACTGCACCATTAAATTGGCGCAGACGTTGACGGCGTACATTCATAATTTCCATTTATTTCTTCGAATCCTCACCATAGGAGGACAAGCGCTATGGAAGCATGCATGTATGTATGTATGTATGTATGTATATCTGGGTGTATAAATGATAATGCTTACATTTCATCATCATCATCATGGGCTACCAATAAGGAGGGCCTGAAGGCGCCCTTGCCCTGCCAAAAATGAAACCTGTAAGCCTATGGCTGCTGGTGGTCTTTGCGCTGCGTTACATCCCCGGAGACCACCATTGCTTAGTCGCAACATGGTACACAATATTATACAATAACCAAAGCATCATGAATCAAGTCATAATTACCCAAAATAATTGCAAACTCAATGCGTATCTCCTAATAGACATTTTCGAGGGCAGCGCCGCCCTCTTTTGACTTCTTCCGGTATCAACGCCAGGCTGACACTGAAACAAATCAAAGGGCGCTAAAGCCCTCTAGCAAATCACACATTCCTCCTTGAACTCACAGCTCATGGGGGGAAGCACCCGGCGTCCATATTTAGATATTTAGGGGGCCCTTATCTCCGTATTTCAGTCGGTATCTTCATCAGCGTCCCGTGATTTCCCTTCAGACTCGCGGTACGGGTGGCTCTAAATGGTGCAGGGGGAAGGGCTGGGGATAGCAGTTGTTGTTCCTCATGTAGCGGCAAACAAAACCATACGATGGAGGCCGTCTTCTCCACTCTGCTTGCCGGCGTCTCATGTATTACTTAAGACCGTTTTACTTGGTGCAATTCTCTGCGCGAATTAGCCGATGCGGCACCGCCCGTGCTGAAAACGGCGTTTTTTCGTTGCTGTGGCAGAGCGATAAATGTTTAGAACGGCCGATCACCCACACGAACGCCGGTCTTGAGGCGTATAAGGTTCGGCCCTGCGGCCAATAGCAACAAAGCTATGTGACCGTAACGGCATCACAATTTCTACGCTCAGCAACCAGATGGCGTTGCTTGTATAATCGCGGCATCAGCGCAGTCGCACCAAAACAAACGCACGTGCATTCACAACATGATGTGGTGCGCCGTTTTCAACGAATGCTTAATCGGTGTCCGCGCAAGTTGCGGACATCACATCAGCGAACTACAGAAGAACCCAACAACCACCCGAGGAACACGAAAATGTGCTAGGCACGCACAACAAGCGAACCCAGGTTTGCCAGCTCTGTTTGTATTCTCTTCTAAGTGTGCGTATATTGACCAATAATTGGCGATTGCTATATGAACAGGCAAATAAACTCATATTTACTGCAACACAGCCTGAAACAACTTGCCCCGAAAGTAAAATAAAAAATAAAAAGAAACAACAAGCTTTGCTTCTAGAATTTTTTTAAAAATCACAAGCTTTCCTTGTGCCACACATAATTCGGTCTCCAAACAATGTGCCTTTGCAAAGCAAAAATGGCGAAGTTCGCAGGCCATTGGCAGGCATTACGAACTTCGTGAGTGCGTGTGTTCACACCACTGAATTTGTAGACGAAAAACGCACTGTGATATTATCGTTGGCTACGGCTCGAGACTGACCTCGCACAAACGAGACAGGCGTTTGAGACGGAAGTGGTATAGGGACAAGAACATTTACTGAGACGGGACAAGCTCATCAGAATGGCGTGACAAGGGGTACAAGAAAGTGATCAACGAATTCTTCCTAAACACACAATGTTTCGCTAGGGGTGAAAATCTATCACGTCGAAGTTCAGTTCTCATCAGAAACGTGTCGGTAACTGGAAAAAGATCTCACATGGTGACGTTGATGTTAAGGCGTTGGAAGCCAGTGGTTGTAAGCGCCCTCTGGGTAGTTGTCACAGGGTGCATCATTTCGCCCAGTCGATGCCGGTGATTCCATGCTCGGTCCTCGAGGGCCAGCTTGTAGACGCGCCTGGACCGGCAGCCAGGTCGGGTTTCCGGGCGTCTTAAACTCGGGAAACCACATCTACCGCATCTTGCGGACAGCTGTCAGAAGCCTTTCTCTTCCGAATTTATGTTCCTCCGTCCGAGCCATGATCTGCTCTTCCTTGTTATAAGCGGTATTTTGATATAAGCGTCCAACAAGAAACACTAAATCAGTTTAGCTTTAACTGCGCCAAAACTGCGAGGAATAACAAGATACTGTATTCACAGAAACAAAACTTTAATTCGAGCGCAAAAAAGGCTGTGAGGTTTGCTCATCCCGGGCGCGGGCAACTCCTGCTCCAATTTGACGACGCCTTGCATGAGGTTGTGGTAGCCGTGACGTGGCGCCGTAAAGAGCTGTGACTGGCGTCCGAACGCCTCGCCGACTGGAGAGCGAATGGGGACAAAAGGCAGTGGCAATATATTTAGGGGTGCGCGGGCGTCTGGAGACGCTACGAGATTTTCGTTCTTGGAAAGGCCGCAAATGTCGTGGGTTGAGCCTAAGCTTGTGTTCTTGAGCTAAAAAAACCTCTACCCGCTCATTGTGGGTCACAGCGCGATCATGAAGCCGACGCGCCGAGTTTGTGTGATCGTCACCCAAGCCTGATAGGGTTACGATCATCACCGCAGCAGTCGGCCTCTCGCTGCCAAGATACCACTGCACTCCCAAGCCACCAGGTAGAGTCGGGTGAGTAAAGCGGAATCTTGAAGCACAGCTTGAAGCACAGCCAACTGTTGGTCCACCTCCACTAGCTCGTCCGTAACCAGATGTGCCTTTTCAGTTTGGTTGGGCTTATTCTGCCGGCGGGAGGAGCGACGGAGCACATCACGGTACGGGGGCTGGGTGTAATCCGCAGGCTCTGCAGCGACTTCCTCGATAGCGTATTCGTTACCCTCCCCCAAATATTTCAAGTGGTTGGACGTATGGATTCCTTTGGGCTCGGACCGATGTTGCCACGCTCGTCGTTTAGCAAGCGCAGCTTTGAATTTCGTAGGACATTTCTTGTCCATAATGTCATGGTCATCGCTACGACACAGTCCGCATCGAAACGTGACCTTTGGTGGTGCGGCCGACGGGGTAGCTTGGTGGTTCCGATTCAGAAGTAGCCGGTGATTTTGATGCCGCGGAGGGTCACGAAGTGCTCATGTGCCCCTGACAAAAGCATCGGTAACAGTGCACCAGTCCGGCCTTGAACAGGCGGGGACGAAGTACGCAGCCATTGTACAAAAGTCGTTCCAGAGGCTCTAGCGGACCACGCAGACTAACAAGGCACGTGCGGCCAGAGCCCATGGTGAGTGGCCCGGTGAGTGGCACACCTGGTGAGTGGCACCTGGTGAGTGGCACACCGGAGGGTGGCACGGACGACTTCGGGGTCCACTCCGGGGTCTGCCCCAGATACGACATATCACCAGATGTTACTTCTCGACAGAAGGTACACTTATACAGGAAGCGGCTTTTCAGCCGCCAGAGGAATTGGTGTAGGGAGCATAGCCTGTGGACAGCCTCTAGAGAAGGCACTTACACCGATATATTGTTGGTGCGACTGTGGTAGGCGTAGCCAGTAAAGCCAGATGTTTCCAGGCAGCTGTCGAGAGTTTGTTGAAGTAACTTTGTTAGAAGATACAGGATGTTAAATCTCTCTCGAGGTTTGATGGGGACGTTGTACATAGAGGAACTGGCTGTCGCTCTAAAGCTCTGCGGAGCGGCGGTTGCTGCACAGAGTGGAGCGGCTGGTGGTGGTACACTGCGGTCATCCGGCCGCTGAAGTGAATGGTTTGTGTCCGACGAACACATCCGCTTGGCTGCACGTGAAGTTGAGTTGCGAGTGGTGACTTGGGGTGCCCCCTGGTAAGACGGACGCTTCGATGGTCTGAGGGCGTGGCCGGAGGTAGCGGGAACGGTGGTGTTTCCTCCATTGCTGGAAAATCCTCTAATGTCAGGTGTGTGGTCACATCGGCAGCAGCGAGGGTTGCCGCCAGTTGCGCTGACATGTGTGACATAGCTAAGCGGCGCCGTACCCGCCAGTTGCACTGCGACTGAGGTGGTGCGCCTACAGGCCGGTGAGCGAGATCTGTAGCAGAGGACGTTCTAATGGCTCTTTATAATGCTGACACTGAAACGGGATGGCGGCGTTAAAAGAGTTGTATCGATCATAGTGTTTCTTACAATATACACTACACAGGAATCTGGCGCTAGCGTCTTTGCGGCTCACAGCAAGGCCATCGTTGTAGTCATGGACCGCCGATACATCATTTGCTCGCCTTAGTTTAATCATTTGCTTATCATGAAATGCTTTAGTGGCCGTTTACTTGAGCACAGTGCCACAAAAGAACGCAATTTGTGGCGTGGTTGAAAATGTGTTGAAAATAAAACCGGCTGCTCTAAAGATAACGAAAAAGGAAGTAAAGCATAATTCCGCAGGAAGGGTTGTTCCTACTTTTCTGCTGGGCAAGCTGGTAGTTAACAACGATTAAAAATATTTTGGGAAACTCATTAAAGTCGCTTATTTTAATATTTTTCTACATTATTTTAATATGTTCTTTGAAGAGTTGAAACCGTGCAAACCGTCGTTTTTGTGTTGAACCGGTGCACCGACCGTCAGCTTGAGTTTAACAAAACTTGTTGCTGAGACAGATGGTTTATACTTGAAGAAAAGGGAAAACTTCACGTAAACGAGTCGCGGACGAGCCCAACCTAAGACAGACACAGGCACCCCAATCGGTCGTATCCTGCCTTCGTCGAAGTACGGTTTGTATCTTTTTTATGGTCAGGTAAAACTTTCGCGATTGCACTATACCAGCTGAGTCATACGTCCTTCAACTGCGGTATGACCAACGGCAGGTACGATCATGATGTGCCTACCTTTTAACCGAACACGGCTACCACAGAACAGGGAGAAATTCGGCTTCCTCGTAGCTCGTACATGTGTTCATGCATATTGAAGAAAGTAAATCCCCAAAACCGCATAAATCCCCTTGTTATGTTTAGCCCAAGTTAAAAGCGGCGTCTTCTTATAAAGACCCACGAAGATATGGATTACGAGGTGCAGTGCAGTTTTCACTCTAGTATACATACTAAGAAACTCAATGGTATGGATAATATTCCCAACCGTTTAATTGGCAGTGCAGAAGAGACAAAGCGGCTTATCAATCCTCAGTTTATGGTCATTATGCTACCCGTTCTGTTTTTTCTTCTTCATCGCCGTTTAGACCTATTCAAGACACGAAACTGATCCTTCATGGCGGCTTCTTTACAGAGAAGGCTGTGTCGTACCACTACCCCGTGAGGTGGAAACACAATCTCATCTTTTGTTTTTTCAGCTCAGATGGAAGCACCGCAGAGTAAGGCTTCAGCCGGGCAACAAGATGAACGTCACTCGAAGTGTATGTAGAAGGGGGTTTGCTGTAGGGGATGTCGTGACCTACATTATTGACCCGTTGCAACTCCCAGTATTGTCAACCCCATGTTTGTGCTCGCCACCTGGTGGCCGTCGGGAGAAGCGCACTAATCAGGTCCGGTAGTGGACTTCCCCAGGGCGCAGCACACGTTTATCGTCGTAACTGCGTAGTTGTCGTGATACCACTGGAAAATGACCTAAAGACGATAAAGCGGATGTGTAGGGAGGTTTATTGAATCCTCTTTTGTTTGACGGCACGGTTGAGGTACAGCAGCGCATACTTTTACCGCTTCCCACGAGAAGCAGACGATGCGCCTCACAAGGCTTTGTGAACCCGGAACTTATAGATTGGAAAAAAAAGTGACGGCCACGTTGCACGTTTGCCTAAAGCACTTCTCTCAAAAACGACTACTAGCTTGCAGGTCAGCAGCTGCTTGTATTTTATTTGTGGTAAAGCCGCATTGCATGCGCGTCACGTACTTTATGTCAGCGCACATCTCCCTTCTGGTGTGCTCGAACATTCACCTGCCTTTTTCATGTATCTGTTATATGATAAAATTATCTGTTAGGTGCTAATACTGTCAAGATACATGTTTGAAATAGAGCCTTCGTGTCGATTAACTTCTTACCTGGTTTTTTTACTTCGCGCATGAAGCCATGGCTCAAATGCGCATCTGCGCGGCCGCCGCCCCGCGCGCAGCTCGACGTACTCTATGCTAAAGACGGTAAATGGCAGGACTCCCGCAGCTTTGACAGCAGCAAGCAGTAAACGCAAGCAGTTATCTGATCGGCGCACGCTTTGTCGCCTTTTTGTTTACTCTTATCGCACTTTAGATTCTAGTTTAGTCGCTTCCACCAAGCAAGTTGTGCATGTTCCAAACGCCCACCATGATCCGCGCACCTGTTAACAAACTACAGTCAAACCCAGATTTTAACAAATCCTGGTAGAGCACAATACGCTATATATCTAACAAAAGCTAATCCGTTACAAAAAAGCATGCGAAGCATATTTTTAATAACAAATTTCACATCAGATATATCGAACTCGGTGCGCCGAAAATAACCCGGAGATGCATGGTTTCGGAGTGGCGATGGAGACGCTGATTGGCGATTATTGAGATGTTAGGCCTCGCATAGATGGACGTGACGCCTGAAACTTTTCGTGACTGTTTCCGACAAACGAAATTCAAGACGGAGCACCTCCAGTCAGCGAGTCCGAAACAAGAAGGCATCATCGCGAACGGCGCTAAGAGCTCGCCAACATTCCAGATGCTGTGCCTAAAAGAGTGTTCTTTGAGGATTTCCTGAGCGTCAATGAAAACTTTGCCATCACTGTGAGCCCCTCAGGAACAGACGGCGTCACTTACGTCATGGCACCTGGTGCTTCTGAAAGCATTCAAGAGACTGAAAATGCCACAAGGTGTATCCTCAGTGTTTTCGGTGCTTTAATAATGGTTTATGAAGCGCTTTCGCCAGTCGATGTGCTTTTCCTATATTACTTCGATATTGAAGGACACGGGCTTGAACTGGTGCAAACGACGTCTCCACCAAGACAAAACTGCAAACAAAAATCATCGCTCTATAGGGAAATAGGCAGTTAAGGTTAAAAGTAGCTTTAGTGCATGCAATGAATTGATTGCTTTGTGTAAGTTAATGGCACAAATTATGCGTTTGTTTCTCTACCTGAGAATGGCAGCGGGGTCCCTCGTATAGCGAACTCGTAACAAAAAAATCTTATACTAGACGAGTTCGGCTATATCGAACTCTTCGATATATCGAACTATTCGCGGTGCATACTATAGTTCGCTATAACCGGTTTTGACTGCATTACGATTTTGAACCTATTATTTTTTAGGGAACGTACCGAGCTGCAAATAAAAGTTGTGAAACTTGGGTTCCGAAACGGAGAATCATAAATTTGCTAGCAATTGCCAGCAAAAATGTACCGGAGATGAACATGCGCCCCAAATGTAGATCAATTTAAAACATCACCCGATTTCATAGAATCTGAATTCACGCGCAGCTCTCCAACCCCTAGGAATCACACCACGGCATAAGATGCTCGCTTATTAAGTTTATCCAACCCCTGTCAGTTGCAAGCTGTCATGTCTGACATCGGAAGCCAAACATTGTCTGCAAAACTTTTAGAGCAATTCGATATAAATCAAGTTCTAAGCAGGCCTTTCTGCAGTACTACTGATACGTGCAATGGCTTGCATTTAGTTTGCGTGTTACCGCAGCAAGCTAACAATATTCTGAACTGCGTTTTAACGCTAGAAATTGAAGCAAAAGGTACCAAAGAAAACTGCAGTTCCAAGTCAGGACCTGCCAAAATCACCAACCTATGATGCAGTGAAAGGTTCCCGACATGAACAGCTGAGCGCATAGAGGCAGCTAAGGGTGCAGTGGTCCACCACCCGCCACTGTGCGCATACGTTGAAAAGCGCCTAAAAACGTATACAATAACCATTTTATTCTACTTTTCTTGAAATACGGGCAGGTAGATGTCTGCAGCTGTATCGTGCAGCTCAGGAATTCTGGACACGTTGCTGATCACTTGTGTTGCTGTGGACACGTTGCTGATCACATGCGATACAACAGCGCTCAGTTTCTATGCTATTTTAACCAACGTTGTTATTCGTTCCAATCATAGATATTACCATTTTCCAGGAAGAAGGCGGGCTCAAACAGCACTTTTTTATATTGTGTGACATGTTATTCCCCACACCCAACAGCCAGTGCTGAAAGTCGTGGTGCCAAAAAAGCTGGCAGCTTTCTGCACACTAGGTCTTTGGCTGCTTCAACCCTCGAGCGAACCATTCAAAGTGCAGAGCCAAAAAGAGAAGTGAAGCTATGCAATTGCACCATTGTGATTTGACCAACGGTAACATCTGTTCGCATACTGTTGTGAGTTATGATGTTTCTCCAGGGGCATAGCTAATACAGCCCAAACTAAATTGATGCTTTAAACTGATTATACAAATCGGGGGCGGGGAAATATGCCATGTCGACATATGTGGGTAAGGTTCTGGGGCCCGTCGAAGTTCAATCGTCCTAGTAAGACATTGCCATTCTGTCGTTGTCTGTGTGACTATGTCACTTGAGTCAGCGCGGGTTTGTAGCAGCAACAGTGTGTATTTTTGCGTTGCCGTTTTTATTTGCAGCGAAATATACCAGTAACAGTAAATTTTTATTCAACCACATACGACTTTAAGCAAGCCACCCATACTGGAAATATCTTCAGCTTTAACAGGTTACGAGCAAAAGCTTGTGTGGGCGGTCACGTTTTCTGCTGCGAAGCAGAAGGAACTGATTTCAAAATCAAAAATTTTCAAACGCGTAAAGCACTGTTTTAATCTGCTCGGCAAAACATAACACATACGATATTATAGGATACAAACACGTCGTGATACCAACAGAGAAGCCGGAAAAAAGCCCCTCTCGTAATAAGGTACAAACGTTTGTGCGCAAAATGAGTAAACTTCATCCGCCACTTCATCTATATGCATTGTAGATATATTGCAATGATTGTTGGCAGAAAACAGGTTGCCAGTGAGTTTCTCTCCTGTCGTTTTAATTGCGGAGTATTTTAGGGGCACTGATTGTCTTTGTAGCTCATGGCGTCACGCACCCAAACAGAGGCTTGAATGCCTGAGTCAATGCCTGAAAAACAATACAAACACTGATTATTACATAAAAATTGTATTTAGGTGTGCGCTACTTTTGCAGAAAATACATATTCCTGAACAGCTCCACTTGACTCTTGTTAACTCAACCCATCGAACACTTGTAAGACTGCAAGCTGTGGTCGAATAACCCAAGGTAACTCAAAGTTCATTTATTTGCTGGATATATACCCCTATCTTTCCGCGCTGAATCATGCATACGTGCTTCAGCGAAGGCAAGTTTTTGGACTCCGTTACACCATCAGACCCGATACAGAGAATTAAATTCATTTAACAGCTTACTTCGAAACGCCCGAGCCCCGTAGCTGCTCAACTTTCTGAGTTAAGTTGCGCAGGTTGGGTATTTTAGCTGTTGCAAAACCTGCATAGATCAGAAAGAGGATTACCTGCCAGGTAACAGTAATATTACCGATAACATAAGGTTTAGCATACAATTGTTTTTGTTCTATAGCAATTTCTGAATGTGTTCATGACAGTTATGTGTCGTAACTTATGAAACACGTAGATGTAAAAAATCCAACAATGCGTCGATACAACACGAGAATAAAACTGGCTCTTTATATGTATTAGTGCAACACAATTATAAATTGACAAAATTGTCATTTCAAATCATTCAATGTGACCAGAATGTGACGTAAATTTAAATGGTGATATCGAAGAACCCGAAGACAAGTCATAAGAGGGATCAAAAATAAGATGGTCATTAATGATGTTTTGTGACATGGAAAGCTATTTCAATTCCACGCCGATTGTTGTCTAGTTCGCCGCTGGTGAGAAAGCACTGACACTCTTTCCTGCCGATACTTTGGAAATTGTCGACCTGAACGTTCATACCTCGAATATACGGCGTGTCCGTTTTTCACCACAATCCGAAATACAGCCTCCTCGAGGGCGACGGAGCACGCTATATAACTGGCGCAGTTCTAACGAACACAATAGAGCACACAATCTAAAAATCTGCCGCGACGTAAGAGAATAGGCGACCCGAACTTTTTCCGTGCTGCTTTCGTCTACAGTCTAGCCATTTGCGGGTGCTCCGCTTCCAAGCGCCTCTGGCGCCATCAATACGTGCGTAAAGGCAAGAGGAAAAATGAAAGAGTTCTTATTGCCCTGTTTCTTCCGACTTATATTTCTTTCTGTAGTTTGCACTCTCACCAGATTATGGTTCATAAGGCTACGGCGAAGGTCTGTCATAGTCCGAAGAGTGCTAGTTAAGACTGTACAACTGACCTGTGGCATTGTATGAGAAATAAATCTAACTAAAGTTTGGGTTTGGGCTAGTTGGTTCATAATTTAAACTGGGAAACAGCGCTTTAAACGAGGACAGCGAAGAAGGACAGCGACACAGACAGCGCTAGTGTCTGTGTCTCCTTCTTCGCTGTCCTCGTTTAAAGCGCTGTTTCCCAGTTTAAATTGTATGAGAGCTGCACCAAAAGGCTCGCACTTCTAAGATAGCCCCGGTGTGCACGAGCACTGCCCTTTTCCGATTTTTGGCTAGCTACAAAGGCATGTCTGCTTGAGTGCAATGCGATGCGGTTCCTCGGACGCACCCGACGTTTGCATGCACACAGCGAGGATCTCGGCGTCTTCATCGTTCCGATCTATGAGCGGCCTGATCAAGATAAGGTCCCTGGCTGATATCTTACGCCTTTCTTCGCCAGAACAACCCCAATCAATGCTGCTGTCTAATAATCTGAGTACGGAAACAAGCGAAGCGCCAACGAAAGACCTGTTTTGCGACGACATTTTCATTGTAATGACTGATTTTACCAGACGGCGTCGCGGAACTTGTAGTTGCGAATAGTCAGGAGTAGCAGGGACGAAGTTTTCACGAAGGCCCACGTGAGGATGAGGAGACAAAGGGGTGAGTACAGAGTCCGGAGCATACCGTGCAGGTAGATAGAGGCGATCGTAAACGCACCATTGGTTAACTCTAGATTCTTGGATGGCAGTTTTGGTGATGTGGCGCGCGACCTCTGGGCTGGCAGTGACATTTGCATGGATTCCCTCACGGGACCAGTAGCAGAAGGCAATACGGCATCTTATGGCACAGTTGGTTGTCTCCGCACAACGAGAAAAGGGTTATTAATTAGCAGGATCATGTTGCGGAAAGTTGTAGGGTAAGCTTACGGTGTGTCATGAAGAACGGTTGACTCCTGCATGAGGAGCCTATTAGGGAACGTACGATGAAGGCGTTCAGTGGGACGCATAAAACGCGGGTGACAGAAAATATGGAGGTTGTGTTTAGTAGTGCATGAACAGAGAGAGGCTGGGCTAGGTGGCTTGTGCCAAAACAACCCGACCTCAGTCTATCAGTAGGTGAGAAACCACTTGGTGGGTCATTACTTCCATGTGCAGGAAGTCGCGGTTTTCCATCTTGAATTTGTTGCGTTTCGACGGCTGTTCTCGTGTTCCGCGTCTGCAGGCCGAATATTTTTTCCTGGCCCTTCACTCCGGGCTTGTTATGATGTCTGCTGGCTTGCGCTCTCTTCGTTTGGAGTTTTTCTTTTAGACAGAATTTGTTTTTTACACGTTCGCTCACGAAGATTTTCAGCTTTCTTTGGCTTCACATGGAAGTGCCGCAGGTTCTGGTGCTTGAACGACTAGGTATCCATGCGCGTGTAACAACGAGGTCCACCGCCCTCTTAGGGCTCCCGGAGGCGAGCAGAAGGTTTTTTCCGGCTAAGTTATTCCTTGTTCTACGGTGGCAACTACAACAGAGTCGTTGTTTGCCGGTTTCCGAAAGTTCGTGGAAGCTTCTTGTACCATCTATGGTTCCTTGTTCTCCGACGCGACACACTTCAGCAAACAAACAGTTAAGAGTATGACTTGATGTACAGGCCGGTGTTGTCTATTTACTTGTTGCGATGATTGTTCGAGAGGTGTGTTTTAAAAGGTTGACGCTGCGCATGCTCGGGTTTTTTGTGCTATATATATTAAGATGCAGCTTGGAAATCAATAAGTTCAAGTATTGCACGTCATGTTTATTTACTGTCTTGCGTCCTGTTTCTGAAGAGCTAACCTCCGTTATAATGACCTTGAACGAACTAGCCCAGCAGCAATTTTTATTAAGCCATCTTTCTTCTCCGTCGTTTTTTCATTAGTGTCGCCCCCTATGAGCGGATCATTCGCACACATGGAAATTGCGGTGGTTGGTCCGCCTGTAGGTAGCGGTTTTCGGCGGGTTGAAAGTGGTGCTTCAAGGTAGCCGTGATAAGGACACGACTCAAAGTAGCTCCAAAAGGCGCCCTAGTCATTTTCCACCCGTCTATGTTGGGTAGCGGATGGTGTAGCTCTGGGGATGTCCACTTTTTTTCATCGCGGTGTTTTGATCTTAATTTGGCAGCACCGAATCGCTGCCCGTCACTCGTCCTTCTTGGGTCTTGAATCCGATGCTTTCAACATCCCAGAAATTAGAGAAACGTTTTGAGACCACTCCATCTTCGACAGACGACCGCAGCACAACAACACTGGTACAGGACTAGCCGGTGGCTACGCGTCCAAACAGTCTGATGATCCTTTGTATTGTATGATTTGACAAATAAAAGAAAAAATGAAAAAAAAATATCACCGGCTGCAGGCAATGGTATTTGTACAGTCCATTCCAATCTTGCCTCTACGGCTTTCAGCTTTTCGTGGAGATGTTTTACGGTACCCGTTACCAGCTCCCAATGCTGGCTGGATTTTATGAGGACCGCAGTATGGCTACCCTGCACTCTTTGTACGGAGAGAACCTTCGTATCTAAGTGCCTCTCATTCATAGTCGCTCAAGCTCTCTTTCCAGGTACGGAAATATTTTCTGTGCATCTCTTGTCCACTTCCAGCGCTTCTATAGAACTTGGACGCTTCCTGTTTGCAGCTAAGAAGAGGCCTGCCACCTTTTGCATCGTTTTCCGCGTATGTTGACCTCCGAAAATGCCTACGTACGGTCAACGTTTCTTCCCCCGCGGTTCCGACCGAGTCTTTCAGAACCACTGGCTGTAATGAAGCTGCGCTGGCTTCCTCCATCGAAGAGAACTCTCTAGCGCCCTGGTGTTGTCGCGCCTGCTATTGTGGCCGAGAGATTTGCAGCAGGAGGACGGAGCCTGCTTGTTTCGCGACAAGGTGGACCGGTGCAGACGTCACGTTCTTCATGTCGTTGTTAGTGCTGTCTGTGGGGCAAACGAATGTTGCGCGCCATCTCGTGCACTTGCCACATTTTAGCACGCTTCTTGAGACAATGGAAGCATCGTCCAGCTTTGGCGACAATCTCCGTTTTGCAAGAAAGGCTCCGTGCTTCGGCATAGTGCGTTCCAGAGTGGCAAAACAAGCACTACTGTGACCTGCTCGCTGTGCCTTGCAAAGCAGAGGTCGTTGGAATGTTATGTGGAAAGCTAGGTTTTCGCTCATTTTCTAAAGTTCAATGAACTTTCTGTGGGGCGTGTTCAGCAACAGCCTCCTGACACGTGGGCTGATGGTCAAAAAAATCCTAGAGCAGTTCAAGCTTGGGCTCTGGCGGGGTCGTTCGATCCGATGAGACGCCGTGTAAGTTCGATGAAGCACCACCTGTAGAAAATGGCGTTTTGCACCCCTCATGGAACCTCAGCACCATGTTCATTGGCAGGGCCCCTAGCCGAATTTCACGTAGCTTGGAGCAATAAGTTGTCGAGCTTGTGCCAAGCGCCTTGAGGCTTCGGATATGAACCTGGACCCCATTAACAAGGTGACTCAGTTGCTGGACGTCGGATGGCGATGACACCTACTTCAAGTCCAGGAGGCCTTACAGGTGATCTTTCACGATGATTCTGTCATCTCCGAAACGCTTCGTTAATACGGCAATTGCGTCTTTATAGCACTTTTCGGACACATGCAGTCCAGATATTGCTGATGCAGCTGCTCCAGTCACGAGGCTGCTCAAGTAGTTGAACTTGTCCTGAACTTGAGCTTGAGCAGGGCTGAGGCCGTCGTTGTTGTGAACCGATGCAGAAAACTCCGTCCAAAATCGCTGCCACGATCTGCAGTTCCCGTCAAATTTGAGGAGCTGTAGTTGCAACTTTGCAACTGCCAGTTGGTGATGGGTGGACAGTCTTCGGGCGTGCCGTTGAAGACCGGCATTATTGCAGCTTGAGACAAAGATTCGCCGTCCTGCTGACAACCTTGTCACGGTATTGTGCAGCGTCTAACGTCTCGCTGTCAACTAGCTGACCTGCCGTCTCATCAAAGATTGCCTCGTCCAACATCTCTATCTAGCCATAAAATGCGCTGATTAGCTTCAGCACCAGACTCACCGCTCCTGCCATCACCTCTCTATTTCCCCTAATGTGGTCTTCCACGTCCGCGAGTAGACCACCCTGTCGCCCCCGTAGGCTGCAACTTCTTAGTAGCTGTCGCCACATTGCGTCGCACGCCGCTGAGAACTCGCGGCTCTATGCGTCGATGGTCTTGGCATCGTCTAGAAGTCCCGGTTTTTGGCACCATGTGTTGGACCTCTGGGCCCTTCAGCTGCGGCGCGATATTCAGAAAGATGAGGCACACGTCTTGAAGGGATGAGGGTTTTATGAAATCAACTAGAAAAAGCAGGCGCGAGCGGGTGCAGCCCGGACAGAGTGTGATACCGCGTATAAAGCTGAACAAAATTATGATGACTGGGGTCGTCTGCTGCAATGGTGAAGAAGACAAAGTCACAGCAGCATGTAATCCAGGTGAGCTTAATTTTGTCCTACTGGCAGCTATAGATTTCTTACTGCCGCAAGTGAAGAATATATTCTGGAAATTTACAAAGACTGAGCGCGTTATCAAAGGGGTTGAGTAATGCGGTTCAACACAGAACTGCACTGTGACACGTTGCCGTATCCACCAAACAATGGCAAACCCCTTATACGAGCAGTTTTACGCCCTGCAAATCCGGTTTGTGCCGATGTTTTTATGAACCTTGGAGATGCCTACGTGTAAACGGCAGTGCACCTGGTTGAAGCAAGAGCCCATCTTACAACAAAAACAGGCCGAAACTACCATTAATGCAGGCTTGTTCGTTCTTGCAGCCACTACTGTTATGAACTGACACATGCTTTCTTCATGAAATGCAACGGACGTACGTTTTGGTGTAAATGGCATAACGATTCACATTTGAAATGAACAGTATTATCAGTGGCAAAGATATTTACTAAGCGCCGAAATAACGTTGAGAGAGGTGGCTGCTGCATTTTCTCGTTACCCAGTTCACCGCTTGTTCCATGCAGGCGAAATTAAATCAGAGATTTCTGGTAGTAACGTCTGCATTTTTTCATGTGTTTGGTTACAAAATATCCCGCTGTTCATACAGGCGAAACAAAATGCGATTAGCAGACGATAGAAGATGTGACAACTGCTGTGACTGAACGTTTTTTTTTTTATTTAAAATGAATCACTTACCGCGGCGAGTTCTTTGTAATCAAGTTTTGGCATTGCTCATGAACAAACCGTTCTCATCCACTAATGACCTTGGTAGCCACTGTCAGTGTTGAAAATTGATTGATTGATTGTGGGGTTTAACGCGCCGACGCAACGCAGGCGATGAGGCGTGCCGTAGTGGAGGGCTCCGGATTAATTTTGACCACCTGGGGATCTTTATCGTGCGCCGAAATGTCGTACACACGGGCGTTTTTGCTTTTCACCGTGGCCGGGAATCGAACCCGCGACCTCGTGCTCAGCAGCGCAACGCTTTAGCCACTGAGAGTGTTGAAAATTCGCAGAAGTCCAAAAATGTCCTCGGTGCTTACCCAATGAACTTTAAATAACACAAAAAAGAAAGAAATCGGGCGAGGTCAGATTTTGCAATCGTGCACACTATTGCCGCAAATCGTGCATCGAGTTTGTTAATTTGTTTTGATTTACTGCACGGCTGCGCCGGTCTGTGTTATCTCTGTGCCAAGGGAAGCGCGTGTTCTATTCTGTCTTTCTGTGGCACATGTGCTATCTCTTCTGATAGGGAGAGCGTTCCGAACTAACGTGAACAGCCTAGAATATTCTTCTTGGATTACAATGTTCTAGATGTGAATCGACGGTTGGAGAACCACGCGCCGAGAGACAAAAAGATTTCAGAGCAGAAGCCAGGGTATTCGACTCGACGACGCTCGCCTACGCAAGTCACTTTGTTGACTGCTGCTTAGCCGCCTGTGTATTCTTTGAGTTGTTAGGGGAGCACAAGTTCGCTCCAATTAACTTGTTTTTTCTTGATGACGACTGGGTCATCTCTGACTTCGCGACATCTGGGTGAGGTGCTGGGTACACGTCCTTTTTGGTGATTTTGTTCAGACACCGGTAGTCAACGCAAAACTTTAGTGTGTCGTCTTTTTTCTTCACCAGTACGACCGGCGCAGCAAAGGGGCTTTTCGATAGCTGTATACCGTCGTCACTTAGCTTGTCTTTCACTTGTGTCCGGATGGCTCCAAGATCATATGAAGACTCGCGGTACGGTGACTGTCAGGTAGGTCGGGCTCCGTCTTCCGTTATTATTTGGTGCTTAGCTAGAGGTGTCTGACGTAACTTTGAGTTCGACGTAAAACACTCGCTGTAGTGACACAGGAAAGCCACTAGCTTGTTCCTTTCTTCGTGCAGTAGCGCCGGATTCACGTCGAAGGGATGCGGAAGCCTGAAGGTGTCTTTGGGTACGCGTTCAAAGTCGGCGACTGCGATCACGTCACTAGCTTTTTGCGTTTCTTCGAGGAACGCAATTGCATAGCCCTTGTTTAAATGCTGCGTACTCATCGGCGAAATTGGTGACGAAAACGTGGAATTTGCGTTGCTTAAACCGCACAATGCACCTTGCGACAGACACACCATGGTCCAGAAGCAGCCTTTGATCACTCTCCACGATAGCGTCGACGTCGGGAGCAGCACCGTTAGAAAAGACGGTGCTCATCAAGTCTGCGCGGGGTGGCAGAGTGACATGATCATCGGCGATCCTTACAGCTGCACGGTGTTCGGGGTTCGGTTCAGGCGTCATGGAGTGATCGGGGGAAAAAGTTATCGTCTTGGTCTGCAGACCGATTATTGCACCGTTGTCTATCAAAAAGTCCATTCCAAGAAAAAAAAATCGCGCCAATCCACCCCGTGAATGTGGTTGGAAAGCAAAGCTGTAAACGGCACCCATGACGATTTGATTGATTGATTGTGGGGTTTAACCCGCCGACGCAACGCAGGCGATGAGGCGCGCCGTAGTGGAGGGCTCCGGATTAATTTTGGCCACCTGGGGATCTTTAACGTGCGCCGAAATCTCGTACACACGGGCGTTTTTGCTTTTCGCCTCCATCAGAAAAGCAGCCGCCGCGGCCGGGAATTGAGCCCATGACGATTTCCATTGCGACGTCACTTAAATTCACTCACATTGCTCTACAAATAGTAAAACCAGAGAAAAGTGAATTGCACTTAACAACACCATTTATTACTTCAAAGAGATATTCTTGGTAAAGTTAAATCAATGCATGATGCATGAACGGTGTTTGGTTGAGGTGTATTGGTGTAGCACAAGCGTGGAAACATTTTTTATAAAATTAAAGCTCCAACCCGGTGTTAGACGATCTGACTTCTCCGTCTCTGCGCCACGGACGGAGGCGGCGGGATTGGCGGAAAGAAGAGGAGGAGGCGGAAGAAATACTTCTGTTCAGATTTCTGAACGGCCCAGAGTGCAGTCCTGGGGAGTGATTCCTTCTTCTGTGGGGTCCATATTCATTCCCCGCGGACTGTGTTCTGTCCAGCTGCTGGAGCTGTGTAGGTAGAGAGGGCCTGGACAGCAGCATCTCGCATTGCTCTTGTTGGGTAGTTGACGGAAAGAGAGGAGGGTGCTCACGGCTAAAGTCGCACACCTCGATTATGGGGCCGAGTGTTCCTACTTCTGAGCAAAACTTAAATTCAGCGTCGTAGCTATTTGGATACATTAAGTGAAGATGCGTAGGCCGTGGGAAGGAGCCCGGATTGTATGAGCCGTAGGGTAGTTTGTTGTTCCCTGGAAAGGTAAGGGTAATGCGAAGTTACGGTCTGTCTCAGAAGGCGATAATGCTGTGTTATCTCCCTGAGCGTGACAAGCGGATGGCTGTCCTCGTGCAGCTCAAAAGAGCAGGCTTGTCGGGTGGGCATATTTGTTGCCCTCCATTGAAGCGTGAGGGGGTGTCCAGTTGATCTGTATGTAACCGTTTGGGGAGTGGGTTTTAGCACGCGGAGTGCAGTTCAGGACACCCAACTCGACTGGTTATTCCAGTAGGCTTGCTTGGAATCGGTGACTACCCTCCGAACCCCTGGATGAGTGAGAGCCAAGGTTATGGCTGCCTGTTTTGCTGCCGTCATTTCTTGGGTCCTAAGCGAGGTACACGCAAGTAGCTTGGTTCTGAAGGTAGCCACGATGACGGCGTATTGCTGCCCTCGATGTTTGGAGGCGTCTGTGTAGATAACTGCATGATTCCCATCGAGGGTGGTGTTTAGCACTTGAGCCCGTGCTTTTCGGTGACCCGCGTCATGTGAGCGGTTCATATTTCTAAGCAAAAAGAGCATCTTTAGTTTTGGTCGCCCAGAGTCTGGTAGTACGTGAAGCGGAGTGACATACTGGGCTGCCCAGTCAATCTGGTGAAGCATGCGGTTGCCCACCGCAGTTCTGAGTCGGATCTTCTGGTTAGAAAGATAGTCTTCTATCAACTCTTCCACCATGTTGTGGAGCCCCGTGCTAAGCAGCCTCTGTGTGGTCGCACTCATGAGAAGACCAAATGGCCTGCTCGACCGCCTTTCTATTCTTATATAAAGCATCTCTATGTCTTCCTTGTCGAGAAGAAGACCGGGGTTTGACGTAAGTGACTCTCGAGAGGACAAAAGCTTCAATTAATCGAAAGGTACCGGATTCCTTTAGGCCTCGCTTCTTGGTGGCAACTCGCCTGATCATGTGTATGATTTGAATAATGCTGTTTTTGAGGCGCTGCAAGGAGACGTCACTCTTGGTGTTAGCCTCGAGATGTAGGCCCAGGATCTTGATGCTTGGGCTTGGAGTGATGGCCTGGCCATCAAGGAGTACTATTTGAATGTATTACTTGATTTGGCGTGAGGGCGGACGACAAGGAGCTGTGATTTTTTACGTGAACACTGAAGGCACATTGCGTACTAGAAGTGAGATGCCATGCATCGGTGTGACCTTCCTTTAATTTTTGTAACTCTTAGCACATGAGCAAGGTGCGCAGAGGGCCGCTAGACGGGCGTGAGTGGTCACGTGACGCTTTCACGTGGCATTCAGCGAGAAGGCAGGGGGTAACCCCGTATATGTGCTTGGTGGGTACACCACCTGTCTTCCTCGTCTTCGCGTGGTCTCGTAGCTAAATCGGAAAGACGACGGCCTCTCGCTTTGTTTGTCTATTGGTTCCAGGTTCGATTCGAGGCAGTGCCAGTAAATTCTTTTATTGTTCGCTGGAGTTTTCTGGTGACACCAACGGTCGCGAAAAAACCCTTGGGGGGTAGAGGTAAAAAGCTTTGCTTTAAAAAAAAGACTCCGGCACATCACGACGACGCACCCGACCCCAAAATCGTCCACGTGGATCGGCTCAAACATTATTGCGCAAGATGATGGACTTTTTCGTTATTGTTGTTGCTTGTTCAGACTGTGACTTTATTTTAGCAACGGGTCGATGCACTCTTAAAGGGGGGGGGGGGTCATGCCGCAAACCGTGCTTTGGGTTTGTTTATTTCTGTTTTGCTGTTACTGCCCGGCTGCGGCGGTCTGTGTTATCTCTGTGCCAAGGGAAGTGCGTGTTCGATTCTTTCTTTCTGTGCCGCATACGTTATCTCTTCTGATACGCAGAGCGTTCCGAACTAACGTGAACAGCCTAGAATAATTTCCTTGGATCTACAATGCTCTAGATGTGAATCGATAGTCTAGTTGTGAATCAAAGCCTGCAGAGGAAACGCCGGGGTATTCGACTCAACGACGCTCGCCTACGCAAGTCACTTTGTTGACTGCTGCTTTGCCGCCTGTGTAATATTTGAATTGTTAGGGCAGCACAAGTTGGCTCCAATAAACTTGTTTTTCCTTGAACACGACTGTGTGATCTTTGACTTCTTGAAAATATACTCGCTGATCTACACGAATTCCCATTACCAGGCTGTTCGTAAAAGAAACCCTTGATGCCTCAAAAAACATATTTGTGGGGAACAAGAATACACGTCTATAAGGCCCAAGGACTGTTCGAGTCAAAAGAATTGCGCTGCATGCAGGCAAGGACGCGTTGAGTAAGAACGGAAACCACAACGAGACGAGGGTGTAAAGTTGGGCTTGTTGATGATGCAGTGTTGTAGGCAAAGAGCGAGGCAGATACAGGACGAGACAAGAGATGGGATGAGGACGAGGGCTAACTCCCAACAATGCTTATTTCGAGAAGCAAATGAATATATACCCCGCTCCAAAACAGTGGAATATTACGCAGAGTTATCTAGAGATAACATTCTTGTCATGCGCGAACATTCTATAGCCTCAAGAATTGCAACCCTTAATCACAAAGCGCGAGGGAGGCAGTGCTGACACATTCCGGCACGACTCTACAAATCTTTTCTGCTTCAATGATTTTGCGCGTAACCCTGCTTTTGCTTTTCTCTATCCCAAAGGTTTTTGGAAATCCGACTTACAACATTTTACAACACACGTGCTGCAGTGCAGTGCGAGGAAACCATCCCCACCATTCATGACGTTGCGTGCGTGTTCGCGGAGCCTATTATTTAAACAGCGGCCGGTCTATCCTACATATTGCTTAACAAGAGAGGGGGATCTGGTAGACCACATTTTCGGCACACAAAGCGAAGGAATTTTTGTGCTTCTTGGAACTTCCTCGTTTTGATTGATTGATTGTAAGGTTTAACGCGCCGACGCAGCTCAGGCGATGAGGCGCGCCGTAGTGGAGGGCTCCGGATTAATTTTGACCACCTGGGGATCATTAACGTGCGCCGAAATCTCGTACACACGGGCGTTTTTGCTTTTCGCCTTCATCAGAAAAGCGGCCGCCGCGGCCGGGAATCGAACCCGCGACCTCGTGCTCAGCAGCGCAACGCTTTAGCCACTGAGCCACCGCGGCGGGTAACTTCCTCGTTTGACTTTAGCGTCTGAAGATTTCATCTTGAATAAGGTGGGCAATTTTTTCAGGGCTGCAAATACTACGTTTACACTCGCACGTGCTATCATTTATTTAAGGCTGTGTGATACGCCATGAATATAGGGAACCACGGCTAATTTAGGAGGGGCTAATGACGTTTCTTGTGGAAGAGATTGCTTTGACATATGCTTCTTGACCAAAGCTTCCGCTACCAATATCTGTATGTGCGTGGGATAACCAGCATTCGAGAGCCTCAAAGACTGCTCATTGAAACTATTGACCATTAGGTGGGGGCACGACTTATGTAGGGCGTTGCGGAAGCAGAAGAAGCAGAGTCAGCTGAAGGGAATAAGAGGAGAGGTTTACCGTTTCCAAGCTGGTACGCCCAGCAGGTGCGGTTCTGGTGAAAGGTGAAAGCTATGTTTAAAAATCGTAGAGTGTCGGTAAAAGGGAACTCATGGGTTAGAGAGAGAGGCTTAAAACGTTCTCTGATAAAATTGAAAGTGAATACGGCATGTGATTTACAGGAGCTAGGCCCACAGTAAAAAAAAACCAAATCGTCGTCAACAAGTCTAAACATGCGCAATATATGCTTGTCATTGAGGTCGCAGGAAACGGTTCTGTAACGTTTGGCTAAAAGCAGGTTGCTTAAAATTGGAGCAATGCAGGAACCTATGCAAATCCCCTCCTTTTGGAGGAAAGGTGTTCTATCCCAATGGATAAATGTTGCTCGCAAATACACGGATAAATGTTCCAAGAAACCCCGGCTGACACACCAATATGGTTTTGGAAGGCAATGCAACCAAAATTGTTGATGCATCCTTCAGTACAACTAAGAAGCATTACATGAGCGATTGAACAATACGGGTCTTTTACATCGATGAAAATGGTTACGTGCTTTGTTGATTACGCGAGGAAACAAAATCTCGTCCTCGTCAAAGTCTTGTCGGAAACAAATCGCGCTCGTCCTCGTCCCATCTCTTGTCTCGTCCTGTGTCTGCCTCACGCTTTGCCTACAAGAACACTGGGGCACGGTTGGTGAGCACTCACCAACCGTGCCCCGCAGCTGACAATCCAACGTGGTTCTATTGTAAGGACCGAATGGCAGGCTATGGCGAAATCACGAAAGCCTACCGCCTGGAATGTAGGACCTTCTCATTTCTGGACCCCGGTTTGAGCAGGGCGAAGGCAGCGCTACTAAGGCCGCTTGAGACCGGTGCCCTACCTACCCCGGCTCTGATGCACCGAATGTATCCGGAGGCGTACCTGACCGACAAGTGACAGCTCTGCTCCAGGGAGACTGCAGACCAGAATCACATCTTGTGGGACTTGATCATCGACCCTGTAAAAGCGACATCAATAAGCATCGCGCCATGGCTTCACAAGCCGCAAGAAGCCACAACTACGAACATCAACACTGCGAGGTACAGCAGGTCCTTCGGGCGCTCGAAAGGCATAAGACTCGCGAGTCCGCAACGGCGAGCTCACGTCTCAGCTGAGTAGCCATCAGGATGCCGGCGATCCCCGCGTCGCAACGCGTAAAAACGTCGTTCTGCTGGCAGAAATAAAATTTATTCAATCCAATCGAATACAAAGCGACAGTGCTTTTCTTAGTCGTCAACAAAATGCGCTATCATTTTTGTGCTCCTAATAACTCCTATGGTTTGAAGATACGAAAAACATTTCCCGGAAAACAGGAAATGCAGGACCGTCCGGCTGTTTGTAATCGGAGTTCCTGTCTTCAGCTATATGAGGCGTTTTGCAGGAGGTCGGCATGACACTCTTACGCGCGTACGAGAAAAAATACTCGCGTACGACAACGAATTGTGCATTGTATAATATTTTTTTCTTCTTCGTCTACCACTCCGTTCAATCGCACTATGATAACAAACAAACAACATACCCTATCATACGCGCCGACATACATGTAAACCACCAGGCCTCTGCCGCGAAGCAGACTGCGTATACGTTGTGGTCGCTGGTCATTAAGGGATAGCCGGGTTAAAAAACGAACGACTTTTGTTGCGGAAGGAGCGGAATAAAATATTCACGAATTTCCCACGTAGCCCACTGTGCGGACATCACAATGTTACCGTCCCTGGCTAACTACCCAAGTATTATCGCATCGGCTGCCCGCGGCGTAGTCAGAGAAGCACCCACAAGACGAGGCGTCATTCTTGGGGCCCGGTTTCTATAGAACGCCTGGATGTGCCGGCGGCCACTTTGAATGCGTCGATGTTAGCGACGAGGGTAGTTGTCTGGTTGGATGACACAAATACGAACTTCTCTTTAAATCATTTTTGCCATGGTTATGATGCCGCCTAGGACAATGACTATATATATACCCCTGTTTCCACATCATAATAACCAGACCGGTCGTCTGGCCAACATTTTGTTCACGTGACTAAGAAATCATGCGTTGTTTTGGCTGCTTGTCGTCTTACATAAATGGGGGCAGAAAAAAGTGCAGTAGCTGAAAGAGCACTTTGCGGGTTAGGGGACGTCATCTAAGACAGCACAAATAATTCTACTGAAATCTAAACACACACATATTGCAGCAGCTAGCATAATAAAGCAACCTTCTTGAAAGCGTTTAAAGGGTAAAAATGGTGCCTTTTGAATCTAATGTGCTCAGCACGAGTAATCGTAAGCACGACTTTTACACGTACCTCTCTATGTTTTAGAAAAGTACATAGGGAATCTGCACCAATGAATTCACACTATTCACAATTTGAGATATCATAACTGTTAGTCAAGAAGCCTAGCAGGTGACCATATCTGTTTAGCGCTACTGACATTTCTTGCAATTATTGCAGCATGTAAGATTCGCCAGGAGTGATAAACTTGCGCTAACTACTTCATTTCAGCGATGTCGTCTAACATCTCTGTTCACTTTTTTATTAACAACCCGCGTTGTTTCTTTGCAAAGTGCGACAAAGTAAATTCAAGTATTGTAAAAACACCAAGAATGATTTCTAAAATTGTATTCCAAAATGTTCTGCATTGCCATTGTGATATTCAGCTCTCTTAGGTTAAAAGTGTTTCTCGTGGCTAATTTACCCTTCCTATACACATAAAAAGTTCACATTTGATACGAACTGGCCGATGCGATTTTCTTAAATTTACGCTGTTGATGATGCTTTGAATTAAATAGAAGGTAGCGAATCAAAGGGTACAGGGTAAACATATAGCCCGTGACAACAAGAATGCTAAAAAGCACCCATCCTATTACAGCACTTCAGAACGAGCGGAATGTACTGGCTTCAATGGAGCTCCGACAACATAAGCGATCGGTTAGACTGCGTCTGCCTTAATCTGCTCAAAGAGGGAGATGATGGTCGTAAATATTTTTTCAACGTATCTGCTGTCATCAACAACACCTACACGTAAGTTTTGTTAAGAAGTTTTTGCACAGGTACACACGAGGTGTTTGTTTCACAAGCTCCAAACAATGGCACATGCTAGTACAATATAGTGCACCAGGAAAACTTGGTTCAACTGAAGAATTGCAGGCAGGACGGCGTAATCGCGAAAGCCAATGGTGCCAAGCTGATCAGTCGTATATCTCCAACGCGCTAGTCATAGCGAAAGCACTGTTTATTCTAAGCGCATACTACTTCCTGCCTGCACAGCAGATGATGATTGCGTAATGTAGCGTTGCCGCTTTTAGCGTTTTTTGTCAGATCTCTAACGAACAACTCAGTAGTTTCATCACTTATTACAGCTACCACGTAATGCGATGGAGCCGCCATGCGACGCAAGGAGCGAAGGCTCATTGGCATCGGAGTAAGGCTTCAATTGTTGAACTTGAAGGGTGTCTCAGCTCTGCAGTGGTTGTCTAGGAAGGAGTCACGGGCTAAACTCTCTAGTGCAAGTGGCAACAATTGTACGGTACTAATTGTTTATTGTGGTTCGGTAGTCCTTGTGGGTCAGATGCTAGTTTATAGGTAGTATATTAGGCAGTTTATATTGTCTTCAGAATTTAGTTTGGAGCCCGCGCTCGTCCTGTTTTTTTTTTTTTTCACATTCTCGTGTGTCCTTTATTTCGCGCGGTTCACCACAATTACTGTACTTACTAGGAAGTGCGCTAAAAAACTCAGGAGAAACAATACCACGTGAAAAGCAGCTTGTTTGACAATCCAGTGGACGCAGAAGAGGCCTACGTAAAACCACACGAGATCACCAGAATAAAACTCAAGAGCTGGCTTTGATTCACAATAGGAAACCTTTCATGTTCATGGCAATCAAATGTACGTAAGCACGCTAGCTTTCTTTATTTTTCACCACGGATTACTCCGGCAGAGTAAGTTCGCATCTTAATGTATCTGGGTTGAAGGGACGTGTTGCTTGAAGGGCAATCATGGCTCTCATTCATAAAACAGAAAAAACAGGGAGGAAGCTCTTGTAGCTAAAGTGCCGCGGAAATAATTCAGTTACATATGCGAGGGGTATATCGTAGTGGCAGTGATCAGACTCATTGTACAGTAGAGCCACTCTGTTGATTGCAAATGAACGACAGAGATAAAAGTAAAATCCTGGAAAACATACTCTCCGGTAAGTAACGTACAATGGGATTAGTGTTCACAGTTGAGAGTGTAGTAACCGCGAAACCGTACGAACCGAGAACATATCAAGTGGGTTTACAGTACATCATTAGCGGGGCTCTCCGTACCTGCCTAAGCGCCAACTTAATACAACAGTTAGCCTGTGGCGGGCATTTGTGGTGCGGAATACCGAACATATTGTACTGATCAGTTTGTGAAGAAGAATAAAAAATATATTTCTGATATTTCCTTCTCCAATATGTGTTGCAGCAAAAAATTATGTCTACACACTCCCTACAGATAGTCAACCAGCAAAGCAATAACGTTCGGCCGGAGTTTTGAATTCCCTGTTGACGCTGCTCCGACCGTACGCTGTAGCCCCTGGCAGCTGTTGGCACTTGAGCTCTCTTTCAGGCATAAAGTCGCTGCACGCGCGCTTTGATTTCCGAAAGACCTCTTTTGGCTCTCTCCAATGCACCGTGACGACTTACCGGTACCGGTAGTTGCGATAGTTCAACCACGGAATCTGTAAATTGAAATTGGCCAATCTCTGTCCACCTACTTTGTACTTTTATTCGAGCTATTTTTGTTCGTGGCGAGGCATTGAGGAGGAGAAGTATTCTGCGTACAAGCGATTGCCAGATTTTCTTTTTGGCTAGCCATAAAAAAGCGTACTTTTAAACGTAATCATACGTAACCGCGGAGTAGCTGCTGTACGAGCCGCGGTATAGGTTACGGAGTGTTGTGGTCAAAAGCAGCCATTAAGCAGTCATTTACACTTGCGGTGCACAAAAATGGCCATAAAGATAATCTCGGATGCTACCAATCAGCAACATTGGTAAAGAAGGATGACCAGCCGATCCGTGACCCGAGATTTTAGGGTTGTCTTACCAGCTAAGCGTCATATACATTGTTCCTGGTTAGTTCCGGTAAACCAATAGTCACAGCCGTTCTGTGTAACCATACTCCCTCTGTAGATGGAGATGTATTGCCAGTAGGCAGCAGTACTTTATTGTTTACAACTTCAATGTGAAATAACTGTACATTACCAGTAACTGAAACTTGGCGTTATGGTTTAGCCGCCTTAGCAACTAATTGTCAGATAATTTTTTTTCGAATCTTTTTTATATCAGAAGTGTAAGAGCCGTTCTATTGTAATCCCACTACCTTCATAGATGGCATGTTGTACTGTACAACCCAAAGTGTACGAAAGCGCCCGCTGATCGATTAAGAGCGATGTGCCCTTCCCTTAGTCATGAATGTCAGCAGCCGTGCGACCGAACAATGTACATGAAATTCTTCGAGGGTGACAAGCGCCTCCGAGAGGGTGAGAGCTACTTTTGGCGTCCCATCGCGCCGCTCTTGGCGTGAGATTACTGAGTGCGATAACGCTGTTGTGAGAGACCCTACACTCACTGCGACATCCTGCGCTGTGGTCTCTTTAATTTTTTGGTCAACAGTACACTAATCCCGACACGCGCAGCTAGCCTGAATGGGCGATCAATATGTCTCAATCACTCTTGCCATAACAAAACACCCCTTCAAAGACAGGAAATGAGCAATACCAACGACTTGAGGGCAGGATGGTTTTGTCGCGTTGATAAGGATGGTTTTGTCGCGTTGTCGCGTTGACAGTTTTTCCGCGTTGATCATCGCTCGATTCCACATGGGCAGGGGTATTTCATGAGATATTTGGATCCAAAGAAAGGAAGCAACTATCTGTTTCGCTTTGACGTTTTTCCTGACCATGGCATCTAAAAGGAATGGTCCGGACTGTTTCAAGCGAAACGATTTAAATACTCCTTTCCAGAAATATGCCCAATAAATCTTGGCGAAAATATCGGTTAGTCGTGCTTGTCTCAGACAACCTTCAAACCGTGCTCTGGCCATTCTAGTTGTCATAACTCCCTTTAGGCTGTAAATGAATGGCCACATCGTTTCAAGTTTTTGGTTCTGAACCAGTGCAGTTGTTTTTTTGTCCAATGAAGTGTTAGAAACGTAATTCACCTAAAACACGTTCTTCCAACTCAGAAAGAGGAGCGAGCAGTGCTGTGCTTACCCAGAGAAGATTCCTCTGGCTACCAGCACTCTCGAAATCACACCATTAGAGCTTGTGCCTCAGCGTTATATATTAGTCAGTCTTTGTGGTGTCTAGATAAAAAATGGCAGCGTACACCCAATTTAGTGTGTCATGACAGCCTTATAAATAAACTGTTTTGACGAATCAGGCTACTGTGTCCTTGTTTATTTCATGTTCTTTCGTTTCTTATATCTGTTGAGATCGTTCCACCGTGCCCAAACTACTGGTACGGAATAGAAACTTCCTAATTTATAGATTGAAGAATGCATATCTAGGTGAGTGCAATGCATAATGCTCCGGAAGTGTGTATGTTTTAATTTATGTACCCGCCCCGATTTGTATTTCTGATAGCGTACATCAACCGAAGTGCAATGTTAGGTCTGAAAGCACTCCACTGCCTATTGGTGAGTCAATCATTCAGACCAGCAAGTGCATGGTGTTATTAGGGAATCGAATGCTGCTTCTGCTTGGTTCATCGATGTGGCTGCATTCGTCTGAGTCAATTCGGGGGAGGGTGGGGCACCAAGCATTTTAAATTCCTTTGTGGTGGGACTAAAGCTAGTGCACGTTTAGGATAACTCCGAAAGGATTGCAGGCATTGCCAAATCCAAGCCTCTCGCCTCTTGCTCCACAAAACAAGACTATGCAGTGGATTTGCCTAATATTGGGAACGTCTCCTATCATGCAGCAGTAAAGAGTAATTAATTTTTTACAAGCATCTTTCCCTAAATTTTTCTTCACGCCGTCCACCTTGTGGTTATTGTTTTCAGCGCATTCAGCGTGTTTTAAAACATGCCTTTCAAAATTCACATGGGGCGTGGATTTTTATGAATAGCACCGGTGACGGCGGAAAAGTTTCTATGGCTACCTTCCCTGGGATTCTCGCCTTAAGTGTCGGTTGATCTGTAGCTGGTACTCTCCGGACACTGTACAGTTTATGAGAAACGACAAAAAGTCGAAAATTGCAAGTCATGAGTCCCAATCGGCCATATATTTCGTCGCCGCATAAAAAAACGCCTAGGTGGCCAAGGACATTGGTGTGGGTGTGTAACCTCGTCCTATTATTTTCTGAATGCCTCTTTCCATACTCTACAAACGTGGCCGAAAAACAATTCAGAACCTTTGAAAACTCGAACGTTCTCTAGAAAAAAATTATAAAGACTGAGGAAATAGCAGCTTCTCGGACCGGTGGCCTCCTGGCTCTGTGCTCTTCGCTTAACCAGTTTGCTGTTGTGGTCAAAATTCCTTGCGGGAGTGTCTGGACTCTATTCGCGTGGAGTATAGAGGCCAGTTGCTAGTGTAGTCCGCCACTTCACACCCTTAGTTAAAGAGTACGTGTCGAGAACGTACGGTCCTGAACGAAAGGGATGGTGCTACTAGCATATAATATAGGAGAAGGTGTTGCTTTCGAGGGCAAAAGCGACACCACTGTATGACTATTTCTATAATAACTAAACTCCTACAAACGTGACTACACATGCACAAAACTCAAAGCTTCTAAAGAAAGTCCTAGGTCGGGCCCGAAACTTCGGTAGGCATCCAGATTAAGAAGCTCGAAAGGTCTACATTGCCGAAGGGCAAAGCATTGTTTGAAACGATCATCAAAGAATCCGCTTGCAAATCTGAGGGATAGCCGAAAACATCAAGCACGTCGAGGCATAGTAAGTCTCACAGAACTCTATTTAGCCATGGTGGAGCCTAGCCTTCTAATACACCTGCAGAAGTGTTTGGATAAAGACACTCATCCAATAAGCACGGAAGAGATTTGGGCTGTTTCCAGATATGTTTTTCAAATCCCCAGACAGCGTGAAAAAACTTGAAATGGAAGCACGAAGGTCTACCGAAGTGGAAATGAACTGTTCACACGATGTCTCTCTCAGTGGGACTAGAAACGCACCAACCATTAGAGACGTTACTGCTGCTGAAATGTCGGAAAGAAGTTCTATCAAACGTCGGCCTCATATGCATGATGACAACCACGCTTTACCCCACAGTTCTACTGCAATGAATCATTGTGATGGCCACGTGGGTTCCCAAATACGGAACTTTGAACGAACTCCTATGAAAAGACATCCTAGGAAAAATATTCTACTGTCAACAGAGTCCAAGCCGACCCCACGTACAATGAACCATCAGGCTCTTGAGGGCGCTACAGCACCAAAAAATTGCTGAAATGATGCGACAAATGTCATCACGCAAGTGGCAATTCTCGTGAAGGAAACAGCTCATCTTCGAAAACGTCATTTGTTCAGGTAAGCATGCCAAAAAGTGATAACCGATCCGAAGCGAGAAAACTACAAACGAATGATTGTCCCTCGAGTACAAAGACACAATCTTTAAGGGGATGTGCAAGTTCTGCAGGATACGTTCAACCAACTTGGTCTCTCCTGGAATAAAAGTCCACCTGAAATGCCACTTGCAACCAATAAACATCTACGTCCAAGAGGTTTTGACGGAAACGAATGTGAATGATCAGTGGGCCTTTTTCAACTTCTTAAAATTCCATGTTACTGCATAACCCCCCCCCCAAAAAAAAAATAATAATAAAGCGGGGTACAATACGCGCTCCAGCAAGGGTAAGGCAGGTTGAAAGCCATATAAAACACCTGAACAGGGCTAGAAGCCCTGTGCTCTCCGGACACTGTACAGTTTATGAGAAACGACAAAAAGTCGAAAATTGCAAGTCATGAGTCCCAATCGGCCATATATTTCGTCGCCGCATAAAAAAACGCCTAGGTGGCCAAGGACATTGGTGTGGGTGTGTAACCTCGTCCTATTATTTTCTAAATGCCTCTTTCCATACTCTCCAAACGTGGCCGAAAAACAATTCAGAACCTTTGAGAAAAAGCCAATTTTCGGGGTAAAAAGATAATACTTTCTACTTTTCATAGGCTGGGACAGCAGGTACGTAGATAGTCAGAAGAGTCGGCAATCCAAGTAATCATGCCCTGGGTTGCCAATATGCAACCAATCAGCCTTTCCTACGCCGAAGACGTTTTGACGAAAACGGACACGAACCGAACCGCGCACACTTGCACTCGAAGAAATCTCGTATTTGGGCGAGGTGGTAGCGCTCGCTCCGACTGTGCGTCCCACGCACCTGTCTGTTGCGGGCCTCGTGTGAAAGCGCGCGCAACAATACACGTCGCCTCAAACTAGCGCTTGAATGGACCGGGCTGTGCATTGCGGCTGCCGCGTGCAACTTTGCTCAACAAAGCGCGGTCACCGCCACAGCAGCCCCCGCGATAGCCTCCGTGTGGCACTCAGGGCCGAGACACGGTACACAAGAGCGGCACTCTACGCCCGCGAAATCGTTGCCCCGTTGCATGCCCAGGCATGCAATCATGACAATATAATAACAGAAACACCGCACCCTTATAGTAAGACTCTTAGAAGTCCCCGTCAACAGCTAAAAATGCCCTAATAAATGGGTAGGCACTCTCTGCGAAACCTGGTGGGTGGCTGTTCACCTTATTAATACTCTCGCGTCCAACTATTTTGCGGTCCCAGTCAAAGCTCTTACCTAACCCTTGCTCGAGCGTTGTCAATCAGACGAATCTGTTATGGGCTGCCTGCGTACCTAACCAATAAACAGAGTCAGAACATACAAATCCGCTACCGGGGTACAAGGAGTACCATACCGAGCTACAAAAATACTCTCATTGACATCTTGAAGCAAGCAAGTCTACTTACAAATCTGTTCACACTAGTCGGAAAAACTAAGCGTCAACTTCGACAAGGACTTGAACGGACCCCCGCAGGACAGACGCCTTACTGATGGGGATCGCTAGTCATGCCGGCCCTTCGCTGTCGATCCTTGGTCAGACCCACACTCGCCTTCGAGCAACAGACCCATTGCTCACCGAGACGGAAAAGTAAGATAACGGTATATATATATACCTCGCACTATAGAAGGCTCCGGACCAGTTACACATCTTTACAAATGCCTTTATTGATGGGCATAAATCAGTTATAGCCTCAGTATGTCCCGCGCATTACACGGTGAATGGCACGAGAAGACCAAAACGAATGGTCTCGCAGAGGAAGGCTAAAAATGTGTATTGCTTTGCACACTGCAACGTTTCCTACAGTTGGATCCGAATAGCAGCACCAAATTCCGGATAATCATGAAATCTCGCACTACGTTACGGGACCTAGAGAAAACGTCCACAACAAATATGACCCATAAGAAGATAATCGGCTGATTCCAGGTTGCAAAACAGGATTGGGAGCGAGTGAGACTTGCCAGGATACTGGTCTACAAGGCCTGCTCTGACAGGAAAAATGAATCACATGATCCTTCCAGGGAGTGCTTGCTCACAACTACTCCCAAGCTCCCACACCGCCACCTTCTCCCACTTCGTCGACATGGTTCCTCCATCAAAAGAAGTTACCGCAAGAAAGTCGCAGATGCCTTGAAGAGACCACACCTTCGGGGTTCCTACCTGACAATAATGGCCCCAAAAGGCAAAAACAGATCTTCATTGCAATCTGATAGTAACCCGCGATTTCAATTTTCCATTATATTATGTGGAACAGCCTAACTGCGCACTCCTGAATTTTTAAAGATTTTCTAGGCGTAATTCTTATATTCAACCTTAGCCAAACAGTCAACGCACCAACCCAGGGCAAAAATATTCTACATTTTGTTCTTGTTTCCAAACCCGAACTAACGAAGCCCCAAACATGCCTACCACGTCTGGGTGACCACTGTGTAGTATCATTTAATCTCTGCATTCCTATTCCAACTGCCCAACCGTCCCTCAATTACATACGCGACGAAAACAAAGCTGACTACACCGCAATCGACTGATAGCTCTCAAATCCTTCCTCCAGCTCTTCCAGCTTGATGCCACTCTAAGGAGAGTCTATTTATTTATTTATTTATTATTATTTATTTATATATTTATTTATTTATTTATTTATTTATTTATTTATTTATTTATTTATTTATTTATTTATTTATTTATTTATTTATTTATTTATTTATTTATTTATTTATTTATTTATTTATTTATTTATTTATTTATTTATTTATTTATTTATTTATTTATTTATTTATTTATTTATTTATTTATTTATTTATTTATTTATTTATTTATTTATTTATTTGACTACTTTTCACGCCCCAATGGTCTGCAGAAAGTATGGGGTTATACAACAAAAAAGTAAGCGAAATATTACAATTGTTGCAAAACGGAGAGTTTGAAGTTTGCAGGGTTGGTGAGGGATGCAGCAGCAGCGGAAAGGCAGTTCTAGACTTGGCTTGTTCATGGAGGAATCACTGTAGTAGTTTGCTCGGCAAAATGGGACACCTACTTTAAAATGATGATCGAAACGAGGTCAAATGTAGGAGGGGGGACAGATAAGGTACTCTTTTAAGTTGGATTATAATGATAAATTTTATAAAAAAGAGGAAGGCGAGAGCATGTTCGACGGAACGATAAGTCGGTTAGGTTCAGAGTTCTTTTCATAGCTGCAACGCTGGAATGACGCAAATATTTACACGAAATGAAACGGGCTGCGCGATTTTGAACGGCTTCAAGAGTGAGAGTTAGGGTTACGCGACCGGGGTAAAGATGGCGCATGCGTATTCTAGTTTGGAGCGTACTAACGCTTATTAAAGGTTTAGTTTCACTGACATGGGTACGGAAGAAAAGATTCGTCGCAAATAGCAAGCATGCGGTTAGCATTATTAGTAACGTATTCGACGCGTTTTTGCCAGGATAGGTTGTTAGTAAGGTTAAGCCCAAGATATTTTTATTAGTACACTAAGCATAAAGGGGTATCATTGGAAGATACATGCAAGTGTTAGAAGTTGAAGTTTTTTAAGATACACGCATGCTTTTTATTTTGTTGAGTTAGGCTTCATTCGCCAGTCACGATACCAGAGAGACACGTTATCTAGGTCATTCTGAAGTCTCATAGAATCGGTTGCATTAGTGATTTTATAATAGGGCACACAATTGTCAGCAAATATTTATTGGTAGAAAACTTAACGTAGTTAGGTAGGTCGGTTACATAAATCAAAAATAACAATGGACCTAACACAGAGCCCTGCAGCACCCCTGATGTTACTGCAGAAGTATCGGAAGAACCGTTGTTAGCAGTGACATATTGTCACCTGTTAGAAAGAAAGGATTTAATCCAACCAAGCACATTAGGGTCAATGTTCAATTAATGCATTTTAAGGTGTAGAAGTTCCTAAAAAACGGAATGGCACGCCTTATTAAAATGAAGGAAAATGCAATCAGATTAGTAAACTTTATCAGAATTAGCAAACAGATCGTTATTGCAAGATAGTAGTTGGGTTTCGCATGAAAATTTTCTCCTGAACCTATGTTGGGAAGGATGAAAACACGAATTTCTTTCAAGGAAGTTGATCAGATGAGAGAAAATAATGTGTTCGAGTAGCTTACAGGAAATATTTGTGAGACATATGGGTCGATGATTTTCTGGAAGATGCGGGTTTACCTGACTTATATAGACGGGAACCAGCTTTCCGGAATTCCAATCAGCGAGTAGCGATGTACACTGTAATGACTGATGAAAAAGTTTAGCAAGGACACTGTTTGAATGCACTTCTGTTAATTTCAAAACACTAGAGTAAATTTCATCGGGACCTGCGGAAGACGAGATTTTTAAACCCTGAATTAGCTTGGTTAAGCCCACCCATTCAACAAAAATTGGTTCCACGGGTGGAAAACCGGCATTGGGTACATGGGGATATACTAAAGGGGCTGGTTTTTTAAATACTGAAGAAAAAGCATTATTTAAAACCGTGCAGCATTGATCAGGTGGTACAAGGAGGTCACCACTTGTTAATTGAATAATCGATAGAGATACGCCTTTTGTTATGCACGAAAATTTGCAGAAATTATTCTGAAGAAGAGCAGGCAGTGTGGAAATAAAAATGTTGTTTTTGCGTTGCTAACAGCGTCGTTATATTCCTTGTTTATACTATAGTACTCAGGACAACGGCTGTGGAGGTTACAGCGTTCAGCGCTTCGGAACACATGCTTCTTCTTGGTGTGGATTCAGTGTAGAGTGGAACTAAACTAGGGAGAGCAAGGGTCAGTGCAAATTCTTCTGGTGGGTAAATGTTCGTGGAGCAAAGAAAATACTTTTTTTTGTAAAGCAACCAGTTTTCATTGAACGATTGTTCTTCGCAGTTAGCTATGAATTCCTCCGTAAAACGTTCCATAAATGCTGTAATTAGTGCCGTGTTGGCGCGCGAATAATCCCGAATAATTTTGAAAACCTTACACCTCGAGGGGCGGCGAACTTGCGTGGTGAAATGTAGGAACACATAATCACTTAGTCCATCGAAATATGTTATCAAACAAAAGAGATCAGGTGATGTCGTAAGTACGAGATCTAGAATGTTAGAACCGGTTGATGTTGACCACGTGGGCTCAAGAACAAGCTGGGTGAGGTTAAAGTCGTCACACGAATTCAAATATTCTATATTTTCTGTTGACTTTTGTTTCATGCTAACAGAGCCTACATGCCACACAAAACCGGGATAATTGAAATCACCCACAAGGATCAAGGGGGAATTGGGATAGCGTACAATCAGCAGATTCAGAACATCATGCAGCTCAGAACAAAAGGAGAGGGAAGCAGCTGGGGATCGATAAGATGCACACAAAATATATTCACGACTGGTGAAAATTATTCTTACACAAACAATTTCCAGGGATGATCTGATCGGCACGGCAGAGCCATTAAACGCTTCACTGACAGCAAAACGCCCCGCCGGCACGAACGTAATGGGCGTAAAGATATGTTGTGTACGCCTTATCGCAGTCAAATATTTCAGTACTTTTTATTTTTGCCGACAGCTACGTCTCTGTTAATACGATGGTATCGGCTGAGCAAGAATCGATGGCTGAAGAGAGGGTGGCACGCTTATTCATGCCGCTTCGAATGTTGATCAAAAACCAATACATTGCTTAGATCTGATTTGCAAAGAGATTTCTAGGGTGATTCCGGAGAGGGATAGTTTGCGGAAGCGCCGTCACCATCATAATCCTGTGCACCACGAGGAACGCGTGTCTGGCGGGATTTATCAAGCGCGTGAACACTGTCGGTTATTGCGCTGTATTCACTGTGCATCTTATGCATTACAAGTCTGTTGTAGCGCAGTGAAAAAGATTTCCCCCTTGGTTTTCCGAACTCAAAAGGCTTTTACCTACAATGCCGAGTATCTCGGCAGACGTCCTCACTCAAAGAAATATCTGTATCGTTAAGCTTGCTTTTTAGTGACAGAATGCGCTCCTTCATTTTAAAAGACCAGAATTTGGTTATTATTTGGCGAGTCTTACTCGCCGCAAAAGAGCCTAGCCTATGAGCTCCGGAAAGCGCCCCTTCGTGTAGTTCAAATGCAAGAAAACACTAGCAAATACCGCGGGTGTGACCCTCAGATTCTGCCCAGGTCTGAGATGAATTGTCAGGGATTTTATCAAAACTGAGGTTATCCCTCCGCGATCTGTCCTCTAGTTCATTTAAGCGAGGGCTAAATTCGGCACAGTGAGCATTAACTGCCTCTGAAACAGTCCGTTGGATTTCAGTTGCAGCTGGTACTACATCTAAATTTTCAACTTTAGATTCAATGGTTTCCAATCTGGCCACAAGGTCTGACACCTTTGCCGCGAGTGCTGCTTGAGTTTTCTTCAGGTCGGCATACGCTTCTATTACCTCCTCGTGACGGTGGTTGTGTTTGGAAGAGAAGGCAGCAATAGCGGCAAGCAATTCATTGTGCTGGGGGTTAGAATCAACACGAGTGGGGTCCGGGTTTCGCTCGACGTCTCCACAGTAGAAGAGCAACTTACAAACAAAATTACATGAAGCACACCTGGGCACGGGAGCAGCAGCAAAAACGCGTTATCAGAGCTCTTACAGTGGATGTATGGGGCGGTACCAACCTGCACAAAGAAGAGCGGTGCGTTGAAAGCGAACGCATTGTAGCTGCTCTCCCGTGCCCACTGAAGGACGAAAGGCGATGCCAGTCCTTTAAATCGGCCCGATTGGGTGATGTCTATGACGATGGTGCTCCTAGACTGGTTACTGGGGTAGTCACTTTCTCCGGCCAAGGTTGAAAGTAAAGTCGATCGTGTGTGGTACTTGTTTCCACAACGAACGGAGCAGCAGACGCTGGAAGCGCAGCTGTGTCTCCCAAGTTAGGATTCCATGCGCCGAACAGGAAAAACTGCACAAAGAAGAGCGGTGCGTTGAAAGGCGAACGCATTGTAAAACCTTATGTAAACCCAGCAGGCGCCAATTCACACAGTAGATCATATGGAACTCAAGCTACAGTTTTTGCGGTGCATAGTGCATGTCGGCGAACGTCCAAGCCGTGACGACGTAAAGAGGAGCAACACAATTCTTTCCAATATTCGGCAAGATTGCAAAAACTGTTTTCCCTTTCATACGAATGAATGATTTCTGCCAAAGCCGACAGACCCGAACGAATAATATTTGTAGTTGTTCATTTTAGCTGTTGTATTAGCAGCTGGCTGTTCTCTTCGTTCGAAAGATTGCTGAATACAGGACTGGTTTCGCAGAGAATCAGCGACGCCAGCAATGTTTCTTCCGCAACGGTATTCAAAACTATACTTTAAATTACGCTTTGAGCTAGTGTATGCGATTTTGAGTCTAATATTATGACAAGAAGTTACGCACATGCAAACTCTGCTTCTGCCAGTCATCAGACGTCAACCAAGCGCAAAGAAACAGCAGGGAGACCGAGCCCAAGTGAAGCAGACGACAAGTACGAGAATACCCAAGCCGACGTCAAGGAGGCGCGCTTCGCAGCGCCGCCCCTGGTCACGTCACCGCCAGTAGGGCTTGAACCTATATGAGCCCAACTGTGAGAACAACGCCACGGCAGGTAAACGTTGCGGGTGAAGTAGGCGCAAAAACCGAAAACAGCCAGAGACAAAAACCGGGCAATACTGCATACTCCTACAGCGGTGACTAGACCAGGTTGTTTTGGTTACCAGTTCGCTTTCAGTTACGTTTATGTAGCCACGTAATATTAGACGTCTCTCCAACAAGATTTCCATCCCGCTTGAAGCGAGAATTGAGTATAACCGATTTATGTTTATCAAGATTCTACTCAACAGTACACCATGCCAGCTGCGTCAATTTACATCATTCTGCATCGTCTACTAAGAAGTTCACACAAGTGTGGATTACCACTACCATACGGTTAGTCTAATAGCACGCATCGGTAAAAACGTGCCCGCCAATATCCTTTGGTTAAACATTCAGAAATATATATTTTTTTTAAACTCATGCAATAAAGTGCAACGCACATTAAAATTCCCCTAATTTTTCGATGTGTAGGGGCGAAAGCACAGTGAAAGAATTGCTCAGTGTCAAACAAAAGTACTGCCGGTAGGACTGAGCCAAAAAACACTTCTGTGATCCACCTTCCGAACCAATTTTTTTCGCTCAGTTACATTTCATTATCGGCCAACTTAGCTCTTCTCTCTAACCTCAGGACTGTAGTTATTTATCAAATAAAATGAAAGCATCTTTTATTGTCTACATTTACGTATCGCGCAGCATTTGTTAATAGAGGTGTGCAGGTTGGTTTTACCAGGTCACTGTTGGTCACATTGTAAGCTATGGGCAGTTTTTGAACAATGAGACTAAACTGCCGTGGAAGTTCTTTATTTCTTATGAAAAGTTTGCTTCGTATGCGCCCACTTATTTGCTGGATGCATCATAAAATCTCTCCTGTTTCTGGCTATAATTGATGCCGTCTTTTTCTTGTTGTATCAACAAGTGCTCCCTTCACACAAGTTCATCTGGGAACAGAAGATAAACTTATACTTACTGCAAAAAACGTGCATAAATCTTGCTCTGAAACTCAATTTGTCTGAGGCATAGTATAAAGATAAATTTTGCGATTGGTTTTACAGGAAATATTTTTTTAACCGAATTGATATACCGATGGACGAAACGTAAACGCGGTTTCCGTCACGAGCATTTCCTGGAGAGGTCACTTCCGCATAAAAGTTGTTCACAAAAACGATGTTTAACCTCTAGTCAAGATAGGAAACAATAGAAAGGGGTTGTATTTTGTTGCGTAATTTCATGGTTTTTCACTAAACTTTATTAAAGTAATATTTTCAAACACACCTTATTTTTTTTCTGCAGGTACAGTGCGCGAATACAAGGAGAAGCAACTGGCCACTGGGGAAAATATCTCCGTCTGAAGAAAAGTGAGATCATTTTCTGTAATTTTAATCTTCGGGGGGATATAGAGTACTCAACTGTGTGTTCTTGTGTGCGGGAGCACTCTGTCCACACATAAATAATGAAAGCAGCAATCTGCCCGAACGGCTATATCGTTGCTGCTCTGGTGCGTCTGCTAGTTGCTGGCCATGAACTCCTTCCTGGTAGGCGCCTACTCAACAGCTTTTGTGTACGGCATTTATGAGCTACTATAACTTGAAGGACAGATTTGATAACAGCCAAGCGGCCACGTTAGCGCAAATCAACTGGCTATTTCAAATGATTATTATTTAAAAGCAGAGATGAAAGCAGATTCCCCATTGCAGGGCTCACCTAACGGTGGGTGCCTGGCTGATCCCATGGCCGGCTCACTAACAAGGTTTTTCTGCAGCGTATCCCCATTTATAGAGTGCTCCCTGGTCCTCAAGAAAACATCCCCCCGGTACCTAAAATGCTACCCTCCTTAGGTGCGGCTATACAATTAAAGAACTCTGCCAGCTTTGTGGCAGAAAACGCCATGCACCCCTCCTACTAACGACGAGAACAGTTGAAAGCGAGGCTTTCTTGTGGTAGGTGCTTTGGTTGGCCAATCACACACTACGAGCACTGCTTGTCTTGAGGTACACCTCTTTTTCTAGGTTACTCACAGCAAGTCTGTAGTGTGTACTCCGTAGGTCTAAGGTTTGGGTTTCGGGTGTACGGCGTGAATCGGTACCTGTTGCTTCGCGTTCACTTCGAACACGTCGAAAGGGAGCATTTGGATAGACGCCGGCTTCATAACACCAGGAACGCAGGTTATATTCCGGCCACAGGAAGCGATTTGTCTTTCACTTACCCCAGGATCACTTGCTGGACTCCCCCGTGCACCATACCGACTTGCCGAACATTCCTCCAAAGATTCCACTATGGGAGGACGAAAACGTCTGCCGGATCAATCCTACTACCCGAGAGATTACCAAAGCGTCGCACGCTTTTCAGCGAACCGCTCAGGCTGCCCGTTCCGATGCCGATCCTGGGGCCATTTTCACAGTCGCCTCCTGGGATTCTACCACCCACCGCACAGGCATTGCTTTCTACCACCCTCAATATGACGTGCGCCGTGGCCTGGTGCTCCAGTACAATGATCAGGAGTACCCCACGTCTTGTGAACTGGTGTTTCGCGCTATTCATATGGCCCTGGACTTTTTATCGCAACAGGAGTCTCAAGGCGCCTTTCCCCCAGGTACGCGCCTCACCATTTACACAGATTCCATTCAGGCCATCAAAAAACTACCGCACATTCCACGGCATGGCTGCCTAACTCATCAAATTAGCAGCAGTTTCTGTGCACTTTCCGTGCAAAACAATGTGGACGTACATGTTGTAGTGGCGGCGTGTGCCGCCGATGAATGAACGACTAGACAACTTGAGTGCCCATCGGAACAAAAGACCCTTTATTCCAAGTTGCGCATGCTTATATACCTAAACAACACTGGCGCCACCTGCGGCAGTGAATCACGGAACCGAAACCAAAGAGACAAATATACAACACATTCCCTTCCTTAAAAACAGCTATATGGATTAGTAATGAAGTAGGTTAGTAGGTTAGTACATATGCAAAAATACTATACAAAAATACAAACTACAATGAACATAGCTAAATACCAATACAAGATCACATTTACTAAAGAAATCCACCACAATGAATATGTCAGTTCCTTTCGCTTTGGCACAACTTCCCGCACTAGTTGTAGCCATAACGCTGTGGTGGTAGTCTCTTTCTTGGTGGTTGCACCCTGCGTTGCTGGGTGACTGCTCCGGGAGACTCGGCCGACTGCGTAACAGCAGGCGACCTGGACGCCAGCGCAGCCGAAGGAGACCTGGACGCCAGCGCAGCCGAAGGAGACATGGGCACCTGCGCAGCCGAAGGAGACATGGGCACCTGCGCAGCCGAAGGAGACATGGGCACCTGCGCAGCCGAAGGAGCAGCCGAAGAAGTCCTCGTCGTTAATTCTTAGGTAGGGCCCTCACATGTAGGCGGAGACCCTCTTTCACTAGCTGTACTGTTTCTTCTCCACGTATAAAGAGCAGGGGAGGCTCGCGGAACCTTTGAGAACTTCGACGCATTCCAGGTTTTACCGTCATCCAGGCGGAAAGAGGCTGGTCCCTTTCTGCTGATCACCTCTCTTGGGCGGCTGAATTCCAGGTCGCCTTTAAATCTAATTGTGGGTTTCTTCACTCTGACGAAGTCACCAACGTCAACTCTGGTTTCTCTTGCGGCCCTCCGAACATCCGTGTATCGTTTGCTGTCCTGTTGTTTTTGCTTCACCCGCTCCCGTAAACGCCGGAGTTCCAACCCAGGATCGTCAAAGAAGGTGCCCGACGGATGCCCGACGACATCCAACCGAGTTCTTGGCAGCCTCCGTGTAGCAGAAGCGCTGGAGCTTTTGCCGTTGTAGCATGCGGTGTGCATCGGTAGACACCCAGGTACTGTGTTACCGCCTGGCGCAAGGGTCGCTGCTCAAGAACCGCCACTTGAATGAAGCTTTTTAGTACTCTATTAAATCTCTCCACTTGGCCGTTTGCTTGTGGGTGGTACACGGACGAATGCTTCAAGCGAATGCCGCGATCTTGCAGAAACGCCTGGAATTCCCTGGATACAAACTGTGGGCCGTTATCGCAAATAATCTCATCTGGGTAGCCTTCGCGCGCGAACACAGACACCAAAAACCGCGTTACTGCGCTGGTTGTTGTGTCACCACAGAAGTGTACTTCGGGCCACTTGGAATGATAGTCGACCAGCGTGATTGCATATCTGCAATCGTAAGGCGCCCGCTCAAATGGACCGACAATGTCCATGCCCAGCTTCTGCCACGGCTGATCTGGAAATGGGACCGGTTGCAATGGTGCAGCTCTGACTTTTGTACTTTTGTCTGCTTCCTGGCATATGCTGCACCTCTGAATAGCTAGCTTGACTTGGCGGTCCATGCCCGGCCACCAATACTTTTCTCGCAGCCGCGCTTTTGTTCGCACCACTCCGGGATGCGACTCATGTGCTGCAGCGATTACCTGCTGCGTGAGTGACGTGGGAACCACAAGCCGTTCGCCACGCACGATCAGATTGTCTACCACAGAAAGTTCGTCACGCACTTGGAAGAAAGGCTGAAGCTCGGCCGATAAGGATTTGTGTGCCGGCCACGACGATTGCACATAGATTTTGCTTTGTTGCAGTGTGCTATCTTGCAACTGGGACTGCTCAAACTGTTCTCTGGTAATGCACGAAGGAATTTCGAGAACTGATACAACCTCGTCAAACAGCGTTTCTTCTTCCTGGAAAGACGACGCGGGCAAGCGTGAGAGTGCGTCCGCCACTTGGTTTTGCGACCCCTTGCGGTACTCGACGGTATAGTTGTACCGTAGTAGGCGTTCTGTCCATCGCGCTACCCGCAAGGGGCGCCTTCCTGTTCCTTGTGTTGAAAGCAATGCCACCAAGGCTTGATGATCAGTGAGCAACGTGAAGTGGCGTCCCCACAAGTACACGTGCCACCGCTCGCACGCCCAAACACAGGCCAACGCTTCCCGTTCTCCTACCGAATATTTCCTCTCAGCTGGCGAAAGAACTCGAGACGCGAAAGCGACAGTGTGCAGTTTATGTCCGTCCACCTGCTGTAGGACCGCTCCAAGTCCGCACTCTGATGCGTCCGTCGACACTAAGACTGGAAGAGATGCATCGAACATTCTCAGTATAGTGCTAGATGCCAGCGCGTCTTTGGTCTTTCTGAAACTAGCGTCTATCTTGTCAGACCAAACGAATCGCTGCCCCTTTCTTAGCAGGACACGCATTGGTTCAACCATGTCAGCGAAGTTGGGAATAAACCTGGAATAATATTCGACCAATCCCAGAAATGATCGAAGGCTGGCCGGATCAGTGGGCGCTGGAGTGTCTCGGATGGAAGCAACCTTTTCCTTCAACGGCACAATACCGTTTGCAGTGATCCTGTGGCCCAAGAACGCCAGCTCCGGCGTATCGATGACGCATTTTGTGTTCAGTTTGAGTCCTGCCTCTTTTATGCGCCTCAGAACTGCGGTAAGATTCGCCATGTGCTCCTCTCTCCCCTTCCCAAACACAATGATGTCATCGATATAGAACAGGACGCCGCTGCAACCCTGCAGAATTTTCGACATCATACTTTGAAACGCAGATGGTGCTGAAGCGAGCCCAAAACACACGCGCTTAAAACGGAAGAGGCCGTCGTGTGTTATAAAAGCCGTTAAATCGCGGCTCTCGGGGTGAAGCATGACCTGATGGTAAGCTGATGCAAGGTCAAGCTTGGAAAAGTGGGTTGCCCCCACTAGACTATGCAATAGCTCTTCTGTATGAGGGAGGGGAAAGCTATCTGCTACGACGGCTTTGTTTACCTGTCGAAGATCTACACAAATGCGGATACCTCCATCTTTCTTTTCCACCACGACAATTGGGACACTTACTCGGATGCCTCTATTCGCTCTATCACGTCCATTTTTTCCATGCGGCGGAGTACTTCCGAGACTCGTGGCCGGAGTGAGAGCGGAAGGCGCCTGAGTTTTGAAGCAACTGGCTGAACTGTGGACCGTGTCTTGACGCGGTGAACAAAACCCTTCGCGATGCCAAGTCCTGGATCGAAAATAGCACGAAACTCTTCAACTAATTCTGATGGAAGGTGAATGGACTCCTCCGCCCCTGCCTTGACTGCGGTGTGCTCCGTTCGAGCGCTAGTACGCACCGCTGTCGTTTCAAGGCACTGTAGTGACGAGCCATCAATCTGCAGACCGAGCGCCCTGATTGCATCAATACCCAAAAGCGAGGTGCCTTGTTCAACGACATAAAAAAGAAGAACTGTTGTGCAGTTATTGTACGTGACATCAGCAAAGAAGCAACCACGCACTGGAATTGGTTTCTTCGAATAATTCTGTAGCCTAGTTCGAGCAGCGGAAAGCGTCTGTCCTTCAAAATGCTGCCTAAATAGGTCATGCGACAAAATCGAAACTGACGACCCTGAATCCACGAGGAAAGTTAACTTCGTTTCACCAACTGCTACTGATATGTAGATTGCGGGACGAGTGGATGTCGTCACAGCCAGAATGCTTAATACTTCTTCAGTTATCGAATTTTCGCCGTCTAGTTCACGAACCGGAGCGGCGTTTCTGTTGCAGACCGAGCGAAAATGACCCATAATACCGCAACCATGACACCGCTTGTTTTTGGCGGGGCAGCGGAATGAAGCTGCGTTGTGCCGAGGGGAACCGCAGCGGTAACAAAGTGCCTGCTGGTTGCGAAAACGCTTCGAGGGACCGGCGGAAGTAGGTGCGGAAGGCGGAGTGTTTGCACGAGCATTTATGCGCTGCACATCTGCAGTGGAAAATTCTTGGAGGTCATTGGTGGCCTGTTCGAACTGCGTCGCTATAAGTACAGCTCGAGCGAACGAGAGGGAAGACCCTTCAAGAAGCAACCGCTCGCGCAAATTGCGAGATGATACACCCGCAACGAACTGGTCACGCAAGGAATCTTCTTGAGAAGGAAAAGAGCACGTAGCTGAAAGCTCACGTAACGCGGTAACGTACTCATTGATTGCTTCACCGACTTGCTGCACGCGCCTTCCGAAACGGTGCCGTTCGACCACAACATTGATTGTTGTCGTGAAGTGCGCATGCAGCGCTGCGACAGCGATATCGTACGACGACGCTTCATGCTTTGTCTGAGTAGTGTCCTTGATAACTCCTGATTCTGTATCAGTAGTTGATTGCTCACCGGGCTTAGCGTTGGCCAAGGATGGAAGCGGCAGAGTGTGAAATATGCGCTGGCCTTCGACACCGAGGCTGTGCAGTAGAAGAGCCTTGCGACGGTCCGGCGCGCACTCCGAAGCACCCGATGCGAGCAGAAAATTCTCGAAGATGCGGATCCATTGCGGCCAGGGTACAGCAGAACGGCCAGGCGTGGGCAGGAACGGAGGCGGTGGTGCCAGTCCGGAAACACTCATGGCGGAGAAAACAGTTGGCGAAAATCACGAAAATCACGCCCCCTCCTAAACGAGCATCCTCGTCGCCAATGTAGTGGCGGCGTGTGCCGCCGATGAATGAACGACTAGACAACTTGAGTGCCCATCGGAACAAAAGACCCTTTATTCCAAGTTGCGCATGCTTATATACCTAAACAACACTGGCGCCACCTGCGGCAGTGAATCACGGAACCGAAACCAAAGAGACAAATATACAACACATGTGACCTGAGTTCCCGGACACGCCGGCGGCTTCGGAAATGAGGCCGCTCACGCTTTGGCGAGCGCGCTTCTCAACTCCCGCTCACCGTCGCTGGAACACGGGTTCACTACCGCCCGTCCACTCCAGGACCCCGACGACCAGCGTGACTTCCTGAAGCAATGCGGACGGCAAGTGCTCCTCGCATCGGTACCTCTTGACCCCCATCCGTTGCCGAGTGTACTGCCGCGTGCTGCCGAGGTTTTTCTCCATAAGGCTCGAGCTGGAGCGGCACTCACCGATGATGTCATTGCTAAATGGCAAGCCTACATCCCTCGTCGTAGAGGCCAGCACCCTGAAGACGCTGAGCCCTCCCATCCCGACGTCACCTGTCGATCATGCAACCCGGGGGTCCGCCCCACTATGCAGCATCTTGTATTGGAGTGTCCCGTACTTGAGGCTATTCGCGCGCGCCATCGCCACCAAGTTCCGACGTACGAGTACTGGATCTCGCCACCACAGCACACAAACGCAGCCGGGGTCATGCGTTCCCTGTGGGACTACACACGCGAGGCTGACATTCTGAGTCGGAATTATATTTACTCCTCCTTTTCCGCCCTACCATTCTTATAGGCCTCTGAGCCAGCCCTTTCCCTAATAAAGTTACATCTGTCTATCTATTATTCTTCTCCCTCCTCCTCCTGCTCGTCCTCGCCTCCTCCTTCTCCTCCTCCTCCTCTTTTATCATCGTCATCTTCTTTTTCTTCTTCTTCTTCTTCTTATTTATTTAGTTATATCATTCCTTTTTTGTTTATTTTATATTGACTAATTTTCCTAAAACACAAGAAGAAAAAAGATTCCAAATTTTTCTAATTTTCCTCGGATCATCCACCTAGGCAGTTGTCTCTTTCGGTTTCACGACTGTTGTTTGGCCGATCCCCTGATTGGGTATGCGCCAATAATGTTAAGGAACAACAACAACAACAACAAACACCGCTCCCAGATGCTTCCTCTTCGACCACGATACCACCATTGTCTCCTGTCTCTTTCAGGACAGCGGGCGCCAGACACATGCCTGAGCTTTCTGAACCAAAGTCACCATCAAGGTGCCGTAACCCCGGATGCTCACAACGCTCGAAGTTTCGGTGCACTCGCTGCGACGCATTTTTTGTTTAACTTCCTCAAGAAACTGCTTCAAGCAGTTTCATAGGTAGAATTTCCAGCTGGAGAACTGTCTTTTCTTTTATTACGCGCAATATGTGATATTGTTTTTTTTCGTGCACTGTATCCCGGCGTGCAATATATTGCAGATGCCATGGTAGGTCAACGCCACCTCTACATAAATAAAACTTTTTATTGTAATTTCCTGGGTCCGATGGGCTTAAGTACACGTTTTCTTCTACTACACGCGGAAGGTTGTTAGTCGGGTCTCACGAGGATATGCAACTTAAACAGGGGCCTTACATTGTTGCCTCCAAGAAAGGCGAGATCACGTGTCTGCGCGGTGCCTTCTTCGTTCGCCCTCCCTTTTCCGCCATCCTTCCGCTTCACACCGATACGGCTTTTTAATTCCCCGGGTTCACGATTAAGCCGCCTGCGGTACAAGACCCCAAAGAGGAATATCCGCTGTCCGCTCTCTGATTTCGCCAAATGGTCGCTTAGGTTTTTCGCCAAGCACATACGCATAGGAATTTGTACACCGGGCCTAACGTCCTTGGCGTTCTATCCATCTCAGTCATCACGTTCGCTCGCTACACAGTGGCATTACCTGCAAGGTCCTGCATTTGTTACATTCCAGCATGAAGATTTCGTCAGCGCCATTCCAACTTTTTCCGCTTACCCAGCCGTAAAGGATGCAGACACTATTGTACGATGAGTACAGGCATTCGCGGAAGTGACAATACCCGTCCAGGTCGAGACAGGTGACACACCGTTGCTGAGTTGTCGTCTCCATTGCAACGGGGCCAGCGTTGCAAACGCAACTCTGTTCTCTCTTCAAGGCTGCTCTAAACGCACTGTCTCCATTCTGTCGTTTTCTATCTTGCTATTTCTCGGTGTGTTAACACAATGACTGGAAGATGCGGAGGCTATTATTATAATCATCGTTGTCGTCGTCATCATTATTCTCATCATCAAGGTACTAAGGTCCACTGTAGGACGTACGTATCGTAGTCCCTTCCAGCGACTCCGAGATTACTTATGTCTGCCCCTATCCTGGCCTTCCCGTTCTCTCGATATCCATTTTGTAATCTGGTGTCCATCGGTTGCCTTTTCGCCTAATTTTATGGCTCGCTCAAGACATTTATTTTGCTTTATTTTAGCTACGATATCATCTATATGACTGTGTTTTGACCCAGGAAGCTTACTTTCTTTACATACGTATTATTCATGTTATTCTTGACTCTATGGACTTTTGAGCCGACTTAAGTTTTCTTTACATTTGTTTATTAAGGCGCTCAGTTACCGTTCAATATGTCATCGCCGGCAGCACGTCCTCGTTTTGTATTATGACTTCCATTGAACGCGGTAGTGCGCCTGCATTATGCGGGAGTGCCTCCCGAGGGCACCGAAGCTCGGGCCTATTATGCGGCGGGGTTTTTTCCATGATTTTAATTAGGAACGACCACCTGTACAGGGTAGTTATACTCTTCTACCTGTCCTAGCGGTGCGTTCCACTTGCTGAAGAGAGCGCGTTCGGCATGCGTAATCTTCACGGCTTTTTATTTATTCTTTTTCACGTTTTAGCCCCGGACAAGCTATTTTTTGTGTTTCCTCAATCATTTCTTGTGGGCGCTTTCCAGACTGAATGTGCAAATCTCGTCTTCAAACTTTGAACTTATTTGTGTATGCAGACAACAGTACTCTTCTTGTTTCAGGCAAAGAGGTCACAACTGTAATAGTAAGGTGCAACTCTCTCCTTTATAGGTTGGCGACGTGGTCAGAGGTAAACTGCCTGAGAGTTAACGTCAATAATACAAAAGCCGTATTATTTCGAACAAGAAACAAAACTTTCAACCTAAGAAACAGCCAAATTTTTAATAACAATATTGAAATCGTTCATCAACCCAAAATTCCTCGTGTCTGGTTTTCGTGTCTCCTAAGTTGGGAGTCGCATGTGAGATATGTTGCCCACAAACTCTCTTCCTTAGCAGGAGCTGCATCTCGCTGTCGGATGGTCATGCCAGTGGAAACTCCCAATATATTACTCTTTGTTCACCTCGCAAACTAACTCTTGCACCTTAGTTTGGGAAACCGTTACCAAGAGAAAAATGAATAAAATTTTGCTTTAGCAAAAAAGAATCTTACAACACATAGCAAACATTGACAGGTTGTTCCCCTGAGGAAAGTTATTTTTAGAATATGATGTTATTCGAAGTGAACACAACTACGAATTTCGCAGACTGCATAAATGTATTTTTGCGGAAGTGATGCCAAACTTTCTTGCACACATTAGCCTCTGTTGCACCCAGCCACCCTTCAGATATGACCAGAAATCCGGTATTACGGTTCATCCCCTACTTGATATATTGATTGTGGGGTTTAACGCGCCGACGCAACGCAGGCGATGAGGCGCGCCGTAGTGGAGGGCTCCGGATTAATTTTGACCACCTGGGGATCTTTATCGTGCGCCGAAATCTCGTACACACGGGCGTTTTTGCTTTTCGCCTCCATCAGAAAAGCGGCCGCCGCGGCCGGGAATCGAACCCGCGACCTCGTGCTGAGCAGCGCAACGCCTTAGCCACTGAGCCACCGTGGCGGGTATCCCCTACTTCCGAACGCAATATAAGTAACGCTCGCTAGAACACAATTTACCTGTCACACCTGCTCAATTCAAAGAAAGAGCCGTTATTTTCTAAAAAAAATTACGGGAGCATTTTAACAACATGCGTGTAAATAATTAATGTACAGAAATTAATGCAGAAGGTGACAACGTATGCAAGGACGAAATTGTCACGATTGCGAAGAATGTGTACACGTAACATTAGTCGTGTTTTGAGTGTGATCTTTTTGTTATAGCGTATATGGCAGTGGTTCAAATTGTGCTATGAATCCAGTACAGTTCATTTGCCATAATATAATATACGCTCATCTACATACTACATGTCGTGCGTAATTGTACACACGGACCTTTTTATGCAGTTTCTATTATTGTCTGCGCAACGTTTACATTTCTTTACAATGATTTTATCATTTGTACAACTTATATTGCTTGTATCAATTATACAACTTGCATAACGTTTGTTTTTCATGGCCTGAAAGAGCTACTTTTTTATTTTTTGTTGTAATTGTTATTAATTACAACCGCTCATGGATCTTGGCAATCTTCAACTCGCATCGCATAGCCCAGAATATCGTCCAGTGGTTTTTCTGGAAAATGAAGGAAATGAAGTGTAATGAATCCGAGATGCATTCCCCGTTTCAACGTAATCCGGCGTTTTTGTCTCTCAGGTTTCCAACGTAACTGTTCGAGAAGTGCCTTTAACAGTTCTGGTGAGGTGCGATTTCCCTTTTACACTCCCTTTCTCATTGCGAACTCCCCTCTCTTTTTTTTTAAATTGTCCTGCCCGTAGATTCCTATGTCGTCTAGGAGTCTTATGTAGGTGACCTCTATAACATGGTCTTTAGATTAGTCCAGCAACGCTGTGGTGCATACCGAAACAAAAGCTTGTTTATATTCTATAATTGCCTGCAAAGGGAATTTTTTTTAATCCCGATTTTTTTAATCCCGACTTGATTATTATATGAAACCACTGTTTGGTTGCTGAGATGATTATTTGAAGGACCGTAGTGCAGCAGTAACAGAAGTATACATTTTTTTAAAACACAAGCAGATACACATACACAGAGAGATAGACAGAGAGAGACAGTAAAACTAGACGGTTCGATGGAAATATTCTGGCAACAAAAAATTCAGACCGGGTTAACAGCACGAGAGCACACTTGTGCCCAAACACTGCCTCTCACCACTCGGCGCCAGTAAAGGGAGAGGGAAAATAGCCAGGGGCGTCACAAGTATTCTGCAATGCATAATATTCCAAAGTGAAAATCAACCGGAGATTAGCGCCCACAAGCCGCTGCAGTTCCGCACTGGTTAATGCCATAACGGGAAGATGATGATATCAGGTTTATTGGCGCAAGGCCGAAAAAGGTAAGGAGCGCCATGACAGTGATGAGTGAGATAAGAAAGATTTGAAATAAAGGCACTAATTTAAAAATTTACTACTAGAATTGGTGGAGAGGGCCATATTAAAACATAGAGGGTATACTCGAGAATTGGAGTTATATGTAATCCTGCCTACCGAGGGCGTTCAGGCAACAGCCCTGTCAAAACACTGCTGCTCAGAAGGTTGCAAGGGGAACATGGGTTTTAGTTGAGCAGTGGCAATAAAACATAAATTGCACAGGAGAGGCATTCGCCAGGGCACTTATATTTCCGGAGGCTTTCGGCAGGCCGGGACGGACGGCTGACCGCTTGCGGTCGTGCGGGCTCGATGAAAGTGGCGGTCGGCGGGTTGTCTCTTTGGGCAGGCGGAACTCCCGGCTGGCGACTGCCCCGCTGACAAGCGCCGCTTCGTGTATGTAGTGTCGGAAGTACGTGCACCCCGCCAATTCCTTCGCCCAGCATTTCCACTTTTCTTTCGCAGATCCCTGGTTAGGTGGCGCGCGGAAGTTCAAACAAAACAACGCGACCGTTCGGAGGGGATAGTCCCTAGAGAGTATAGGGTTATTTAATTTCATAGTGAGGGCAGGCCCCTAAGGTGAAGTCTGAGGTTCTGCCATTGTTTTGCAACACGTCATAAGCCCAGGTGAGGTTATGAACACTAAGGTATGTGTTTCAAGAAATTTAGATCTGCAAGGTAGCTAAAAATGTTTTCTAGGAGAACATGGGATTGCCTGCGAAAAATAATAAATGGATAAAGGGAATATATAATGTGTAAACATCCTTCAAGATCTGTTACCTTCGAATGTTGCCATCTTATATTCAGTAAGTACATGAATTACAGATAGCTGCCCCCCCATCGATGACACCGAGGAGGAGGACAAATAAACATGTAACTAAAGTTGTCAGCCATTGGGAACAGTCATCATTCCAAGACCCGTTGAGGCCATCCGGCTTATTGGGCTCGCTGCACCAGCCAAAGCTGGTCGTCAGGGTCCAAGCTTTACAGTGCTCTCTCCCAGTGCTCAGGGGAGGGGACGGGCTGGGGGTGTAGGTGGGGGTTCTTATCACAGCCCCACATGATATGGTAGAGGGTGCCCAGAGCCTCGCAGAAGCGGCGAACTATTGGAAACCCAGTATTTGAGACAACTCTTGCGCCTCAGCTCTATCCCTACCGGTAGAGCCATTGTGTCTCAACTGCACCTGCGCTCTCCTCTGCAACACCCGCAGGCGGAAGGACTCAGCTTCCCGATGAGTTTCGCAAGTTCATTGATGTGCCCCCCCCCTACCCCGCCACATGCATCCGACACTTCACGAGGCTTGTAGGGGATCCAGTGCGAAGGCTATTCTTGACCAATACGGCCGAAACTCTGCCAAAGTCTATACAGACGTCGCTTTATATCCCGGGCGAAGAGGTATGATCGCTGTGGTTTCTACTACGAAAGAACTCATTACATGCACATCAATACCCACCATCTACTCTCTGCAGGTGGATGAAGCGGCCATCTCCCTAGCGATTGCACAAACTTCTGCAGAAACAATAATCACAGACAACCAACAAGCATGTAGAACCTTCTCCAGCGGTTGCATATCACGACCTGCCCGAACAATTCTTCTCCAGCATCCGCTTCTACATCCCGTAAGGATTATTTGGGCTCCATCCCACTCTGCCATGTCTGGAAATGAAGCTGCCCACCATCGGGCCCGAGAGTTGACCCACCGGGCAAGCCAGAAGTTCGGTGACCAGTGGCAGGTCTGCCCCTCTTGTCGTTCCACAAAATCACTTAGCATTACTGTCTCGAACGAATGCTATATATTCCTGCGCACAAAGGACTCACAAAAGAACAAGATTGCCACCTCAGAGGCATTCAAACACACTTCCCCACCTCATTAGAGCCCGCATTCCGGCCGCCACCCTGCACTCCTCGCGATGACACCGTGGCTCATTTGCGTCAGTCAAGATGTATGAATGCATGATATGTCTGTGGCCGATTTCAAGTCTGCATTGGGCCTCTTCGATGGATCTAGAGCGTTTCTCAGAGGAAAAACTAGCATGTTTCCATTTTAGGTTTATTTGCATGAAGTTTATTGCTTATTTCTTTATCCCAGAGCTGTTGCCAGTGGTCTCGCAGCTTCCTCTTCACATAAGCTTTGAGCCCTTGATATGAAACTAGCTTAATATTTATGCAGGCGCGAATAGCAGCCGGTCCAGCCCTTTGTTCAGCGGCTTCATTTCCATCAATCCAGGTGTGGCCCGGTACCCAGCAAACTGTGACAGTAAGCTTTCCGTTGGGCCTCTTCTATGGATCTAGAATGTTTCTCAGGGGGAAACTAAGCATATTTCCATGAGAGGTTTATTGGCATGTAGTTTATTACTTGTTTCTTTATCCCACAGTGGTTGGCAGTGGTCTCGCAGCTTCCTCCCCACATAATGTTTGAGGCCTTGATATGAAACTAGCTTAATATCAATGCAGTTGCGAATAGACGCTGCTACAGCAAATTGTTCAGCAGCTTCATTTCCATCAATGCAACAGCGGCCCCGGTACCCAGCAAACTGTGACAGTGCGCTTTAGACTGTAAGCCGAGTACGCAGATATTAGAATATTAAAAGTTGGGTTTTTCGTAGCCTTCAGAAATAAAAGCACCTGGAAAGGCTGGGGCTTCGATACCACGAGCAAAAGCGAGTCAAGATGCTGACCCCGGACAAGGCCAGGGGCATGCTCCGGGTGGACGCAATCTCGCGCACATGCACTACGAGTACAGCGAGGGCAGACGAAAAGCGAGGGCCAAGGCACTGGCGAAACTACACGCCGGAGACCTGGGAGCCCGCGACGGAGACGCATCCGAGTACGAGAGGAGAAGCGGTTTTGCGTTAACCATGGTCGACGCCGAAGAGAACGTCGGGGGGGGGGGGGGCAGTACGAAAAGCATCAAAGCAGAAGAAGCTGAGGAAGTGGCCGTAGCACTGGCCCTTAAAATCCTAGGGTGCGCCACTGTGCTCAGCGACTCAAGGCAAGCGGCAAGGAAGTTCACACGAGGAATGGTCTCCCGCGCTGCGGAGAAAATCATGAGAGGAGCGCCAACAATCTTGGAAAAGAAGAAAATCGAGTGGTTTCCGGAACACGCTGGAGAGGTGTCCGACATCAGTGCGAACCGCAACAAAACCGCGCACGTCTGGGCGCGCGAACTATCAGGCCGAGCCGGGTCATGCGAGGAACGCCCGTGGCACTGCACGAGAGACAGAATGAGGGGCTACAAAAAAATCACCCAAGCATATCGACTCGCGAGAAGTACGCTACCGCCGCCCTGCAAATGGCTGTGCAGAGATCAGGCAGTCCTGTACAGGCAGCTCCAGACAGGAACGGTCATGAGCCCGTCCCTAATGCTCAAGATGTACCCGAAGACGCACCCAGAAGACACGTGCAGGGTGTGTCGTAAAGCCACCGCGACCATCGAGCACATCGTCTGGGAGTCTCTCAACTTCCCGGAAGAATCTGCCGCAGGACGTCTGCCACCTTCCTTTGAGGAGGTGAAGTGATCCGACGACCAAGACCTCCAAATACAGGCTGTCCAGCAGGTCCTCGAACGACCCGATGATGGGAAGCGAGTCTCGGGCCTGGCGGCGACGGCGAGGGCGTCTCCAGCCAAGTCTGAAGACTTAGTGTAAGGCTTTAACCTCTGACCCAGTAAAAGTTTTTTCCAATCCAATGTAAGAACACTCAGCAAGTTCGTGTATATAACTGAACTTTTAATTATGTTTTGGAGAATTTGGTTCAAATATATCGTGGTACCACATGATCCTACAGTAAATATATTACTGTTGCTCTTCATTGTTTTCGACCAAATAAATATGGTGCCATATTCAGCACAAGACACGGCTGCAGATGTCTTCGAGTCATCCATGTAGAATTCAGCTGCCTTGTATTTGTCCCTGAGTGACAGAAAGGGCTGAATAATAACAATGTTTGGCACATTTTGCCTCTGTATTTCGCTGAAGAACATGTCACACTGAATTGTGAAAATGTCCAACGGAGCAACGAACTCGTGATTAGAAGTGCCGTAATCATAAGACGAAGTTGAAGATCATTCCGAGGCGTGACACTGCGAAAGGAAAGGGAGGGGCTATGAATGGCTGATTTTCAAAAAGTTACTTAATACTGTTATCGTTTGTAATGGCCTTTCAAAGGTTGTTTCTTCCAAGAATGATTCTTTTCACAATACATAAGAACTTTGTAATTGCGCTGGTACTCTAAGGACCACCTATTGAATTCAACGTGAAGGGATACAATAGGGCTCTTTCGATATGCACCTATGGCCAAGGGAAGCCCCAAGTTCTACACTGTCATAACGGGAACAGCACACTGAGAGCGGGAGGACGACATATAAGCTTCAATAATGAAAAACTTCCAGATAAAAAGGAAAATCCATTAAGGTTGCAGTTGCCATCCCCATTTCAAAGGACTTTGCATTCTTTGGTATTATTGACTGAGAGCGTCACCTTGTCTACATAATATGTACATCGTAAACCACATTCTGAAGGAAGTTTTGGTAAGGCTTCTACCCCTGCGTTTTTTTGAAAATGCATCGGGAACCCGGCCAATGTTACCAGTCCTACGCAAAAAAAAGCATTTTCTGGATAATATTTATTCTTATCGGACCCCTTCTTACTATGAGCTTTTGACTGTGAAGTAAAACTTCCTAGTAAGTGCAAAGTTTCATTCGGAAACCACAACAGTCAGCTATTATTGTCATACTGCTCCCTATGTTTATTAAATTGTCATGCTACCGCAAATTGCATTGAACTAGAGTTCATTTACCCATTTTTTAGTAATGGCTAAATGAACTCTACTTTTTTGGCCTAAAATCGGCCTCTACTTTTGGCCTGGCTTTTTTGGCCTGAACTTTTCGTCCTGATATCGGTTTACAGCTTGTGTGCAACACAGAAAGATTGCTTGACAAAATTTTGACACCTCAACCACTACTCGCACAAACGGAGACTCTTAAAAGAGAATATAAACGTAAAACAACAAAATATCATCTGCAATGACGACGTTTTTATTACAAGGTCAATTACAATCTGGCGATATCGACACCACACTTTTTCATAAATTTGCGCATTGCAAAGGGGGTGCGCGCATGAATAGAAGCATGCCTGAACATAAAGAGAATGTTTCAATTGTTTCCAACACTTTCCATGAACAAATTCCTTCTAATATGTATGGTGAAAATAATTTGTAGTAGTAGTTTTATAGAAACTAATGTAGTTGTTTACACCCCTATTTCTGAATGCACGTACTGCGGTCTTAACACACGCGTAAAGTTGCATGTCTGTTAGATACTTCTGTAGGAAGTTAAACACGCATTCCGAAGTGGGGTGGTATATTACGTAATTTCATATCTTATGATTTGTGTAAAAGGTATACTTACTAACAAAGATTTTCGATTGGTCGCTAGACAACGTGAACAGTTCGACGTACATCAGCCACTTGGTCACCGATCGAACAGAAACTCTGGGAATGGGAGGACGTTTTTGCGAAATAATTCGTTTAGGCAATACGGAAATTTGCAGAACTCCGTTTTTATCTCTTTATTGTCATGTAGCTCAGATTGGATAGCCCAATCTAGTACATAGCGTTAAATAGCTGTTGCACAGCCTCCACACTGACCAGGTCACACTATGGGTTTGCGGCGTTCGTGAAAGTCACATTCAGGATACAAACAAGCAACGCTTAGACGCAGTGAGAAAATACATTGAACGGACGGGCCCTGGCAATTTACCCGAAAAATTAAAATTTCTTCCTTTCTGTCCTATCCACAGGGGGAGGAAATTCATATACAGTTCTCCAGACCGTCTGTGCGCACCTCAGCCTCAATGTCTCGAGTATTTGTGATCTGGTGCTCCGAATATTACCAAAGGGACAGAATTAGAACCCTGCCAGTGCTCGAAAACAACAAGCAGCAGACGACCAGGATAATAACCAGGATAGCTAGTCGGGTTCAATAAACAAAGGAATCGAACCTCCTGCGCAACGTACGCGTCGCTTTTGTAGTGCGGTGCATGACGTACGCTACTTCATGCCAGTGGCTGCAGGTGTCAGAGGTAATTAAATTGCACAGGCCTACAAGCCGGTTAGTGATTTCCCGCTAAACAAGTCTACTACTCGGCTCGAGGCCCTCTTGCTTACAAAAAGCTTGGGTGAGCTATGCAAGGCTCAATGGCGATTAGAGTTCGTAAGACTGACTTACAACACAAGGAGGCACCACACACTGGTCTTGTTCGACATTGCGGACACCACAGCATTCAGACGTTTTTCGCCAACCACTAAACAACAAAAGAAATCTTTTACATCTCTCCACTTCCGGGTACTATACAGTCGATACATATAAACTAGGGGAACAGTGCTGGCGCCCCTGCCCTGAAATCACAACTTTGTGAAATCCCAGAACGTATCCTATTTGAACGTGTTCCAATATGCTGGTCGCGAATAATTGGCCGTACCGGTAGTCAGCAATGAATGTGATTCTATCGCCTCCTGAACAATGCTCACAAATGACTTGGGGATTGGATAAGAGGCACCAAATTGCTTTAGACATGGTTGCCACCACAAACATAAAACTATCATTCGGGACTCCAACTGAGAAATCCTGAATAAGTCATGAGGTCAAATCTAAAGGGAGGTGTTCGAAGTTCAATTTTCTGGCATCCTCCCCAAAAACAGAGCAGGCATGATGAACCCAGTTTGGACCCACGCCACTTTAGCATGGCAGGAAAAGAGTACGCGCATGACGGCGCTCATGGCTTTCTCAATTCTGCAGACAGTACCTCCCACGCTGACGTCCTCCCCATGTCGGGCGGGGGCAGGTTCATGTCGTACAGTGAAACTGAGGCTGACTATCGTTTACCACGGGCAGCTACTCACCCAGGCACCCAATTCGCAGTAAGTGAAATTCGGTGGTCTGGCCAGTTTAAACCTAAACCTATTTTTGTAGAGGTACTTCTACCATGCACACTACTCACCCGAGTGGGATAGATGCCAGGAAGGCATTGGCTTAGCGCATATGTCATGCCAATGTTTGCAGGCGGCCACAAATGGCTGCACAATCAATAAGAGTGAGTGCTGGGAGACCGTGCTGCTCAGCTCTCACCGGAAGATCAACTCCTCGCTGTCGAGCTGCTGAGTAGCTGCCGGAGCCCAAGGGCTCACATCTGACGACTAAGCACCACAGTTAGCCAACTGCTGATGTGTACTCCAGCTATTTTTCTCTGTGTATGTTACATAACCGTTTACGGATTTTATTTCAGCTTCCGAAAGGATGACAGCACTAACAGAGGTTCAATCAACTGAAGTGGATTTAGGATATGCTTACCTACTCTACGCGGGAACAGGACGGCACTGTGGGATTGTTTATATTTGCGGAAGTGAAGGTGACAAAAATGGTAAGGCCATTAGTAACGCTGTTCTGCTCAAACCTTTGTTAGGAAGTACGCGGAGTTTCATTAAATATTGTATTCAATCTCGCCACTTTTGCGCAGGGCAACTAAATAGTAAAAACGAAACAAAGGATTTCTTTTCGACAGTAGACACCGCTGAGCGATGCAAAGGAAAACAAAATTTGATTTCGAGTTACTACGTCCGAACTAGTATTCGATGATGGAAACATGCACGCAGAATAAATGTGCGTACGTGGCCTCAGAAGTATATGTTTCTACACTAAGGAAGCTCTAGGTACTCAGCAGGGGAATGTCCCAAAGAATAATGCATGGCCCAAACTTCCCTGTGCCTGCTTATGAGTACACAAGTGTGCCGTCACGGGAGTCGGATTTAAGAAAGCATTGGTGACAAACAAGGAACATTTCGTCGGCATAACTCCAAATTTTATTATATACGAAACACGAGCATCGAGGTACGCCTCATTCAGTTTTCGCGCCTCAAATGAGAAACCCTTATTTCTTCCACAGGTGCTACATAACGTGTGTGTTAACTTGCTTGTAGTATTTAACTCTACTAGAGAAATGTAGATTGCTGTGATAGAGTAACGATTCGTCTACAGGCTTGTCACATATTCCCTCAAATATCTTGTACAGCAAAGATCACAGATGCGGTCAGTGGCCTGAGCTAGATTCCAACCAAAGAATGTGCGAAAAAATAAAAGATACTAAAGACTAGTTTGCGCTATGAACCAAGTGAAACTAGGCTTTTTAGGTGCATTTGTCAATAAAAGTGTTTCAATGCGAAACAATTAGGCTGAACTTAGGGACACATGACCGCTACATATCGTGTGGGTTATCCTAGTTAAACAACCCATTAAACATGCGCGGCTACTCAGGACTTACTACTAAAATATGTTCCTTCTGGTCCCATACGTACTCTAGGTCATATGTTTATTTTGCCGCCAAAAAATTCTGTTTTGCGGAATCTTTACCATACAGACCGATTCAGTTCACATGGAGGTTCACTGAAATTTTTATCAGAAAACCCAAAACACAAGCACACTTAACTTTGATGTTGTGAACGTGCCTAGATCACCTCAAATCACTCGCGATATAATCTCCTTGTTATTTATATTCCCTGGCTGTTCTCCGCTATACGTATTCAACTGGTATGCAGGTTTCCTTGCAAAGGTGACTTGAACAGCCTTTTAAATATTCAAAGACATTTCTGATTGTCACAACAGGACTCTAATAAATTCAGATTATGCAAGGAGGGAATCGGGATTACAATTATTCCCTATAGTCCTTTAAACTACACAGTTATTGGCAAACATTTTCAACGAAGGTTTGAAGCTTGTCCACGGCTGATGTTTGACAGGTGTTCTTCGATCTCAGATGGGCGCTGGCCGGGTGGGGGGCGTTGTGCGTCGACGGAGAACCCTCGCAAACCGAGCCTCTTGTAGGGGCAGCGATGGTAGACGTGGTCAGCCTCTCCGAAGTGGTAGCACAGCGGACGATTATCGGTGGTTCCCGAAACGTCGGTCTTCTTCGGCGTCTGGTTTTGGGCTGCAGGGGGTCCGGCGGGGCGACAGTGGACGTCGGTACAGTAGCACTGCTTGACGACGGGTTGGAGCAGGACGGGGTCGAAGAACAGCAGCGAAGTGGCTCAGAGCTGGTGGTTTGCGGGATACTTGGGATGGCGTAGACGACCCTAAAGCGAGTTGAATTTCTTCCCGGATCAGAACGCTCATAGACGCGACTTCGCGTTGGGGCGTTTTTGGGAAGATTTTCCTCAGTTTTTCCCTTACGACTGCGCGTTTAACCTCGCGTAGTGTATCAGAGCTAATAACCACGGCATCAATCGTCTCGGCAACTAGCGGATTCATGTGACGGTAGTACTGAATTTACGAATTTCCAACTTCGAGCCATGGTGTCAACGCCGCCGGAATCTCGCTGACCAGCCATAGCGAACTTCCCAAGACCGAAAGACAAGAATGGTGTGCGACATTTTCTCCCGCTGTGCGCATACTACCTTTGCTTCGTCGCAAACTGCGCACGCATCGCAGAGCCACTCGCGCGATTGAAGAAAAACAGCACCACTTCAAGCTGGGAAACACAAAAAAAAGCATTCTGCGAACTGCAACAACGCCGGCAAAACCCGCCCGTGCTCGCTAATTTCGACGAGAACGCCCAAACTGAAACGCACACAGACGCCAGTGATATAGGCTTGGGTGCCACCCTCGTCCAAAAGCAAAGCGGTTGCGAAAAAGTAATCACCTTTGCCAGCCGTGGTCCGTCGAAGGAAGAAAGAAACTACTCAGCCTCTGGGTAAGACTGTCTCGCGATTATATGGGTGATTTCAAAATTTTGCCTATACGTCTATGGTAGGCCATCTATGGTTTGACAGACCACCATACGCGATGCTTGCTGGCCAACTTGAAGGATCCCATTTTGGACGTCTTTGGCCGTTGGTGGCGGTGGAGCTTGCGCCTGCAAGAGTTGGACGCTACAATCGTCTATCAATCCGGCAGGAAACACTCCGACGCCAAATGCTTGTCCCGTGCCCCCTGTGACCCGCCATTACTAAACTCCGATGAAGACCGCGCCTTCTTCTGAGTCGTGGCGGAGGGCCACCTAGCCGCCCAGCAGCGTGCACAACCCCACTCACGCCTCATGATCGACTACCTCGAAACACGCAACGTCCCGTGCCTAGGGCTTCCAAACGGAACTTACCAGCATTCAGCATGAAAACCTACGTATTCGTGAATAATTTCAGTCCAGGAACGAGAAGGAATTTTCCCCTTATAGTCCCTGCAGACCTTAGTGACGAAATATAGCAAAGGTGCAACGACGACCTCTCATGCGGACATCTCGGCACAGCCCGTACCATTGGAAACATCAAGGCGAAGTACTACTGGCCCCGCCTTACATCCGACGCCACTCACTACGTCTGGAGCTGCGGTGACTGCCAGGACGAAAAATGCCGCCAACGAGAACCTCCGGACTTTTGCAGCCAATCGCCGTCCCATCGAGGTGCTTCCAACAGGTTGGAATAGACCTTGTGGGCCCGTTCCCTACGTCACAATCCGAAAACAATCAATTGTCGTAGCGACAGCCTACGTGATGTGCTATGCAGCTGCTGCCGCGGTACCGAGGGTCAGTCGGAAGAGGGGCGAGCGGCGAGTTGTGATGCGATATGAAGGCCCTGAAGCCCTGATCATGGATCGCGGAACGGCCTTCATTGCTCAGCTTAGGCAAGAAAACCTAGGCTACAGCAACGCGGATCACCAAAGGACGGCGGCGTACCACTTCCAAACGAAAGAACTAACGGAACGTCTGAACAAGATGATAGCGGATTTCCTGTTTATCTACGTCGACGTTGAACATAAGACTGTGAACGAAGTCCTTCCGTATGTCACGTTTGCGTACAACACGGGTATTCCGGAAACTATGCAAATCACACCGTTCAAGCTTGTCCAGTGAAGACGGCCGACTACGATGTGTGACACCGTGCTTCCGCACGTAAAAGACGATAACCTGAACTTCGACGTCAAGGGATACCTTGAATGTGCAGAAGAGGCTCGCCAGCTCACTTGAGTTCGCAGTACAGACCAGTAGCTGGTGAATGCCGGGTGCTGCAACGTCCGACGGCGAGACAACGAGTACCGCCTAGGGGATCGAGTGTTGGTTTGGACTCCATCCGACGACCTGGACTCAGTGAAAAACTTCTGCGACGGTATTTCGGACCCTACCGGATTCTACACCGTGTTGGCCAAATGATCTACGAGGTGATTCATAATGGTGATTCCGGGACATCACGACTATACACGCGGCCCGAATTTGTCCACGGGGTGCGGATGAAACCTTACTAGGCAAGTAGAAATTTTTTGTTGTTTGTTCGAACTGTCTTTTATTTTAGCATCGGGTCGTTGCACTATTAGAGGGGAGTAATGCTGCAAACCATGCATTGAGGTTGTTTGTGTTTTGTTTTTTTGCGGACCGGCTGCACAGGGTGGTTTTAATTGACTTATCCGTGGGCCAAGTGGAGCACGTATCCTATTGTTTGTTTTTATGTAGCAGGTGTTATTCCCCTTGATAGGGAGAGCGTTTTGAACTAACGTCACAAGTCTAGAATAATCTTCTTTTAAGTACAGTGTTATAGACGTAATTCCACGGTTCGAGAAACACTCGCGCCGAGGGATAAATGACCGCACACCAGACGACGCTCTCTGCGATTCGCCGAAACTCGCCTGCGCGCGTCACTTTGTTTACAGCTACTTCGCCGCCTGTGTAGTAAATTAGATTTTATGGCATTTTGAACGTAGTTAACACACGAAAAGAAAAGAGGACCAAGCACGGATTTTCGGAATACACCAGATTCAAGATTACATAGTTGAGAGTTATGGCCGTTAGCCCAACCAAATTGTGTGTGACTAGTGAAAAATACTCCATCCATCTGAGAACATTCCGGTTCACGTTGAGTTTTTCTAGTTAGTGGAGTAGTAGTTCGTGACACTTTATCGAATGCTTTTAAAAATCAGATAAAATGCAGTTGGCGTGTGATCAACGATCGAGAATGTGATGCAATTTATGTGTTAGTATGACTCATATGAGTTAGTATGAGTTATGACTCAAATGAGGTAGTATGAATTAGTATGAAATAAATTTCCCGAGTATTACTAGGGAAATTTATGTGGATCCGATGGGAAAAATAGCTTGAAGAACGCCTCGTGTTCGGGCTAGTTGGTATTCCATAACGTTCCTCTTCAGCGCGCAAAAACACACGCACACAGCCAACAGGGACAAGCGCTACTTGCAACTGAGTTTTGTTTGGACCAGAATCAGGCTGATATGTAGAGTAGCGAAAAGACAAGACATACCAAAAAGGTTACGATTATACAAAGATTGGCACTGTCCCACACTCTTGGCACAGTCTCTTGGCACTGTCCCACACGTGTATTTCATTACAATGCACAGTTATTGTTTAAGAAGACTGCCTCCTTATTAAACAAGGCTATCGATGTTGCACTAACACACTAGAAATCGTCTAGTTGCATTTCAGCTGCCTCCAATATTTCACGCGTGCGCTGATCAGAGTCGTGAAACAATATCCAGAGTTTCGAAAGTACGGCTCAAACTTGGGGAATTCACCGCAGGGAGTTGGCAGGCTCCCATTCTTTCTTTTGTGTAAGTTGTTTTGATGTTCTCGCTACCTGGAGTTGACGTACCATGCCGTCAGCCATAGATATTTCCTTCCGCACTATAACGCACCACTGAACAACCCCTCTATCCCAATTCGTGTACTTGTCTTGGTGTCTAACGGTACAGTCAGTATATTCTTTTTGTACTGGTCCTGTATCTCTGCAAAGCCTGTCGAGCTTGATTGGTGCGGACATTAGAACGTGAACACGAGCCCTCTGCCCTACTTTCTTTAGGCGACCTGCAATACCGTGCAAATACGATATAATCGCTGCCTTACGGTGCTCGTTGCAGTCATGGGCACTTGCTTCAGCCGCTTTTTTTTTCCTGTTTGTCACGCCTGCGGGCAGCCTCAATGACTGCAACAATGACGTGTTCAGGATACCCTGACCGTCTCTGCCGAGATACGTGCGCCTCCACAGCGCTCTGCACATGATGGACACATGATTTTTTGAAAGCACTGCTGAAGCCGATCGTTACTACTGAGCGTTTCACCACTTTGGTGTGTGCAGAGCTAAATGGTAGGAGGGGCTCCTGGCTGTGAGGTGCATAACTCCAGCAAACCTGGTTGTGCGAAAACATGAGGCTCATGTCCAAGAACTACAGAGCGCTACATTCCAGTACTTCGTGAATCATCTGAAGTGGTTTCAGGCAATCTTCGAACACTCTCAGATTTGACCGCGCATCATTCTCAAAGCTGCACGCACCCCTACGAAGGACAACCAAAAATTCATCCACAAACCTGTACACTTTGACTGCATTTTTTGACATCAGTCTAACCGCCAGCACCCGGTCGACCTGGCCTAGAAAAAGATCGTTCAGCACTGGAGCAATACAAGACCCTATACAGACACTTTTTTTTGTACGAAGTTTCTGCCATTCCAGGAAACATTGGTGTACTACCGAACATCGACAACACGAAAAGAAATTCTTGCATTGGCACTCCACTTTCATTTTTGAAGGCATTTACACCAAAGTCAAAAATGCATTTTTCTACACACTTCAGGACTCGGTATTGTGGCAGGGAGTAATAAAAGTCTGATGTCTACACAAAAACCATAAATGTACAGTGGCAGTGCTGTGTCAAGAAGTGACAGCCGTCTTCGGAGTTTCTGGTACGAAAGGGATCCGCAACGTCCAGCAGCTGAAGGTGTTTCTGTAGAAACACACCTACGCCTTTCTGCCAGGTGTGCCGTTCTGACGCTATCACTCGAAAAGGCATCCCCTCCTTATGAGTCTTCACGGCAAAAACATGTCTAGCCCCAGTTTGGTGCATTTTTTAATTTGCTTCGATGGCCCTGATGAGTTCATTTGTTAACATAGCTTGACAGCATTCGCCTTAACAGCTCCTAGCGATACATGAGATCTTGTGCACATTACACCACCAGTCGCTGTCATTGCCTTCTCAAAGAAGAAGCAACGTGAAAAAAGCCCAAGCCTACCTTCTTTGTCTGACGGGACGACGCACAAGTTGTAGTGTTTTAAATACTACACTACGCCTTTAACAGGTATACCCGGTGACGGACAGGTCTACGACGCCTTCCGAGATACACCACTCACTATCACTTTCGGATTCCGCAATAGCCACTCTCCGCAGAAGGGATAGCAGCTAAGGTCAAGACAACAAAGGTTCCACTGCACACTTTGTTCCGAGGTTGAGCGTGCGTTGAACATGGTCAGATAGCGTGATGTCCTCGGAATTGTTGATGGCACTGCTGAAGCCCTGCGTCTTGCGAAGGCGATTCATGTGGAGCAAGGCGAGAGACGACATTCAGAGGGTTTCCGCAGTCCGGTCGATCTGTTCACAATAGTCACGCAACCGTTTCTTCTTCACAAACGTGGGAACATGCTGGCGGTGCACATTGTGGTCGTGGCACTCCCTGTACAGGCGTTCCTGTCTTTGCCACTCCGACCGCAGCACTTTGCACATCCGGTTTCCATGACGGTATGACGATTGAAAGCCTCCAAAAATTGCTCAAACGCTGTGGGGTAGTTGCTTGACTCGTAGGCAGCATGACAGGATGCGGGACTGGCAAACCTTGAAGGCTATCATAGTTACTAACAAAGAAGGCTTCGAGATTAAAGACGGAAAAGGGCCCGATGAACTGGAAATTTCTTGAAGGGCTTGCGTTCGGTCTAGTTGGTATTTCATAACGTTTATCTAAAGCGCACAGCAAACACACATACAGAGAAGACAAGGACAAACGCTATGCCCAACTGAAATTTCTTGAATCAGGGTGAAATATATAGCAGCAAAAAGGCAAGAGATACAGCATGACGTGGTAATGACTGACACGTGTGGGACAGTGCAAAGAGATTCCGTTATTTTAACCTCTGTATAATCGTAACGGCATTCGCATCCACAAGACTCCCGCGACCCAGCTCAGTCACCGCCGCGGGAAAGAAATTAGCTGCGTGTTTAGAGAACGTCACGGTATGTGCCCCCGGGCAACTTTTTATTTTCCTCTTTCTTTGTAGGCCGCTGGCCCCGCCGCGAAGGAATTGTAATTACGAAGCTTCTAGAGCGCGTTAATCCCCTGACGTGTATTTAAAAGCCAACCCAGGAAGCAAGAACGCATTTGCGTTCGCACAGACTCCCGGGACGCAGGTCGGTCTCCGCCGCGGGAAAAAAATAAGCTGCGTGTCTACAGAACAACGTTACGGTATGTGCTCCCGGGGCAACTTTTTTATTTGCCTCTTTCTTAGTAGGCCACTGGCCCAGCCGCGAAAGAATTCTGATTCCGAAGCTTCTAGAGAGCTGTAATCCCCCGACGTGTATTTAAAAGCCAACTCAAAAAGCGCGAACACATTCGCGTCCGCAAGACTCCCGGGACCCAGCTCAGGCTCCTCCGCGGGAAGAAAATAAGCTGAGTGTTTATAGAACAATGTTACAGTATGTGCCCCCGGGAAACTTTTATTTTCCACTGCACCGCCGTGCGGTGCAGCGGTGGCGTATAGGTAGAGAGTAGAGGTAGAGCATCCGCCTCGAGTGCAGAAAGACCGTGGTTTGAATACCGGTGCCGGACAATTCCCACCGAAAAAAACCGCGCAGTTATGGAATTGCAGTTGGGGCTTGGGGTGCGGCCTGACACCGGCGACCATTGCCGGTAACGCACTCCCTCACCAGAGCAGGATTGGCCACCCTGGTGTAGTAACGGCCACAACCTCCCATGAATACGCCAACTAACCCACGGCCCTCAGTCTCCAGTGGCTGCGAAGCAACTGACCACGCGGTGGTCAGACCTGTGAAGCAGCAGAGGGTGCTAATACCTGGACCCGGACAGGCCGCCATTGGAATCTGAACCTGGCAACGTTTAACACAAGAACCTTATCTAGTGAAGTGAGTCTAGAGGTGTTGTTCGAGGAATTAAAGGACATCAAATGGGATGTCATATTGCTTAGTAAGGTTAGGAGAACAGGTGAAGCCTTTAGGGTGCTGAAAAAAGGACACGTCCTATGTTACCGTAATCTAGGGGACAGAACAGAACTGGGAGTGGTATTTCTAGTCATTAAAAGCATAGCTCGCAACATAGAAGAATACCGTAGCATAATGTATTTATTTATTACATACTGCAGACCACAGTTGTGGTCCTGGCAGGACGAGCACTTGAATAGCACAATACTACAAAAAGGGCAAAAGGGACAAAAAATGAAACGGCGGACATTGCATTGTCAATCCAAGACAGAAACAACAACAACAATAACAAAAAACTGGGCTATACAGTATCTAATGAGTATGGCTCAGTAATGGAATTCCATTCAGCCACGGTACGCGAGAAAAATAAAAATTTGTAAGTATCAGTATGCGCTTGGTATGGTGTTAGCGATCTAGGCGACTTTAATGCCCCCGGTTCTTGGTGGGACCCTGCAGAAAATGTCGGTGGGAATTCGAAAGCAGTCCATTTGTTTAATTTCTTTTCTTTCAATGACATCCAGCCAGCTTTTTGCATCAAAACCCTGCTAGAAATGTTCTAGACACTGTATTTACGAACTTCACCTCAGTCGTTGTTGAAAATTTCCCCGATCCTGTTGTTGCCGTTGATGCGTGGCACCCTCCTTTTGCAGCTACAGCTCACGTATCCGTGTCACGCGACAGGAGTGGGACCATTCCAAGTCACGACTTTGCTCGAGGCGATTACACGTCTCTTTACCAATCTCTTGACAATGCTGATTGGTCCTCTGTGTACAACGCGCCCTGTGTTGATGCAGCCGTCTGTGAGCTAACCAAAATTGTGCGAAACGCTATGGACCAACACATCCCAAAGCAGCGAAATCGCTCCAGTAAGTTTCCCTTCTGGTTCAGTCACGAGCTGCGTGACGCGCTTCGAAAAAAACGTCATTTCCACCGCTTGTTTAAGGCTCACAATGACCCGTCTGCTCTGGCAAACTTCAAGGAATGGCGGTCCTTAGCGAAGAAGTTACTTGCCCAGGACAAAAAGAACTTTAGTGACTACACCGAAACTTCTCTAACCCACTCCCCTCGTGAGTTCTGGCGGTATATTAAGTTACGTACACGTCATGCACGCGATAGCATAACCATTCAGGATGGCGACAAGTTTGTGTCTGAACCGGAAGGCGTATGCGAACTCCTTGCACGTCATTTTTCTTCTACCTACTTGACGTCGTCTGACAGCGGCAACGAACTGCGCTTCCAGTCTCATGGGCCACCATTGCAAATCCCGAACATTACTGAGAGTGATGTCGTGCGCGCTATCCGCAAACTCCCCTCAAAAAAGTCGGCGGGCTGCGACAGCATTCCATGCTTCATTGTGAAAGGCTGTTGCGTCGTCTTTGCACCTCTGCTCTACCACATCATACGCATGTCACTTCTAGAGCAACATTTTCCGTCAGACTGGAAATTAGGCGCTATCTTCCCTTTGCACAAGTCTGGCAGAGCCACTGTCCCTGGCAACTACAGGCCTATCTCTCTATTGCCTTCCTTTTTTAAAGTCTTTGAAAAAGTTATGCATGGTTACCTTCTAGCAGCAATGCGTTCATTAATTCATCCCAACCAACACGGCTTTATACCCGGTAGGTCCGTAAAATCAAATCTCGCATGTTTCCTAAGCGACATCGGCCCCCCAGTGCTCTCTCGTCAACAGATAGATGCCGTATATTTCGACTACAGCAAGGCCTTCGATGCGATTAATCACGAGCTACTGCTTCGCAAATTGTCCGCATACGGCTTATCCAGTGAATTCTGTCAGTGGTTCAGCAGTTACTTAAAAGGCAGGTCCAATTGCGTCTGTTATGAAGGCGTCACCTCCCAGCCTTTCGCCATGATATCAGGGGTACCTCAAGAGTCTACACTGGGCCCTCTCCTCTTCAACATTTTTGTTAATGACATCTACTCTGTCATTAGACACTGTTCGCTCTCTCAGTATGCCGACGATATGAAGCTGTATCGCGCGGTTTCCTCACCGAATGATCGCGCCCTGCTGCAACATGACATCAATGCAGTTTCGGCATGGTGCGACAGCCACTACTTAAAGCTTAATCTCTCCAAAACTATTGTGATACCTTACACTCGTAAAACTGCCCCGCTCACTTTCCCGTACTCTTCGCTTGGTTTTGCCATAAAACGCGCCACTGTAGCGCACGATTTGGGTGTATTGATGGACGCAAAACTACTCTTCAACTCGCACGTGAACCATCTGACGAACTCCTGTCTCCGAACACTTGGCATGATTTCCCGAGCCACCAGTGAATTCACGAACCCATCATGCTTCGCATCCCTTTGCCGCGCCCTAATTTTGCCGAAGCTAGGCTTTGCAAGCGCAATCTAGAATTGTTTAAGTCCTTCGTCGTCTCTTCGACTAGAAAGGATTCAGAAGCGCTTCACCAGAACCGTATTTTATCGATACTCACCAGTGAGCAACTATCTGCACGTTTAGGTTCTCAAGCTCATGAACCTTGATGAGCTATGTATCAGGCGTTCCAGGCGTGACCTGATTTTTCTTTTCAAGTGCATTCATTCTAAGTTTGACTGCCCTTGCCTTGTGAGCTCTGTTCTCCTGCGAGTGCCAAGCAGGCCACTGCGGCCGCATTGCTGCTTTCATGTTGACCAAATTCTGAGCTTGGTACCAGCTAACCGATGCCAACATGCCTTTAACTGCCTTTCTTTATCTGCCATTGACATTTTTTGCAACGACATGGTTCTTTTTAAACACTCTTTTAAAAATTTCCCATCTTGAATGCACATGTTCTATAGCGCGGTCGCACATGCAGTTCTCCCTCTGTTCTTGTGTGTCGGACCGAAGAGAATCATCACGATTGTGCTTGCATTTGTCGTTTAGTGTACACACAATCTCCGTGCTCTTGTTGCTCAGAAATTATCTGTCTCTTTGATACCTCTCCTTCTTTGTGTATATATACCCATGTAATTGTACTGTTACTTCCCTTTTCATATTCTGTCTTTTGTATGCCTTATATGTCTGTATTCTATGCATCACCCGAGAAGGCCATTGCGCTGTTGGTGAGCATTTCAAATAAGTAAATACATAGTGCCGCGTGTGTGTTGTGGTGCGGGCGGATGTATGCAGGGAGGGCTCGATAGCCAATTCGTGGTTATTAGGTGAGCAGAAGAAATCGGGACGATTTTTTTTTCTTAACTAAAGCATGGGAATGGTATTGGCAATTATTATTTCAGAGGGAGAATCTGTGCGACGAAATTTTGAACCTAACAGCTTTCCTCTGAATCTTTTCCAATTTACCGATGTTATTTTTGGTATACGGGTCCCATACTACAGCAGCATACTCAAGTTTTGGCCTAACATGAATGGTAGCAAAGAAGTTTAACACTGGGAGGCGAATTACGAAGGTTGTGTCTCAAGAAACACAGTTTTCGAAAAGCGGAGGAGCAGATGTTGTCTATGTGCAAGTTCCAGGAAAGATTATTAGTAAACGTTACGCCCAAGTATTTGAAGCTGTTGATATGGTTCACCGCGCACGATCCCAGTGTGTACTGAAATTCGAATGGAGATTTTTTACGCGTTATGCGGAGAGAAACAGTTTTCTCTGCGTTGACAACCATGCCCCATTCCTTGCAACAACTGTATATATTGTCCAGGTTTGTGTTAAGTTCTATTTGACCTTGCATGCTGGAGACAGCCGGACTGCAAACAGCCGGACAAACAGCCGGACAGCCATCTGCAAACAGCCGGACATTATCAAAAGAGCAGCAGGTCCTGTAATTAGGCTCAATTGGAGGTAGAAGCTCAAGGTGGTACAGGGCTATGCCCCCACTTACAGCCATGACGACCAGGTAGTGGAACGCTTTTATGAAAATGTGGAATCGGCAATGGCTAAAGTAAAAACACACAATACCGTAGCTATGGGAGATTTCAATGCTAAAGTAGGAAACGATCAGGCTGGAGACAAGGCAGTTGTGAACTATGATCTGGGGTGCGGAAATAGCAGGGGGGACCTACTAGTTGAGTTTGCAGAACGGAATAACCTACGCATAATAAATACCTTCTTCTGTAAACGGGGGAGCCGGAAGTGGACGTGGAGGAGCCCGAATGAGGACAATAAAAATGAAATAGACTTCATACTATGCGGTAACCCTGGCGTCGTGAAGGATGTGGAAGTGCTCGGAAGGGTAAGGTGTAGTGACCATCGTATGGTAAGATCTCGAATTAGGCTAGGTTTGAGGAGGGACCGTAACAAGCTAGTACAAAAGAAGCTGAATAATGAGCTAACAGTAAGGCGTAAAGTAGAAGAATTCACGATCGCGCTGCAGAACCGATATTCAGCTCTTACCGAGGAAGCCGAGCTTACGACGAACGAAGCCAGCGACAACCTTACACGCATTATCTCGGAGTGTGCAGTAGAAGTCGGGGGCGCGATGGCTAGACAAGATACTGGTAAACTTTCCCAGGAGGCGAAAGATCTAAATAGAAAACGGCAAACCATGACAATCTCCACCCCAGTTAACAGAATAGAATTAGCGGAGCTTTCGAAGTTAATCAATGAGCGTAAGACAGGTGACATACGGAAGTATACTATGGAGAGGATCGAATACGCTGTAAAAAACGGGGGTAGCCTGAAAGCAGTGAAGGGGCGTCTTGGCGTGGGTTAAAATCAGATGTATGCACTAACGATAGGCAAGGCAATGCCATTACAACTAGGGATAACATAGTCACAGTGGACGATGAGTTCTATACGGATCTGTACAAAACCGGGACATCCAGGATAATGCCGAACGAGAAAGTAGTTCAGATTAGATAGACATCCCACCAGTAACGACCGAAGAAGTAAAGAAGGCTTTGAAAGAAATGAAAGGGGGCAAAGCACCTGGTGAGGATCAGATAACAGCAGACCTCTTGAAGGATGGCGGAGAAATAGTACTTGAAAAACTGGCAAACCTGTATACACAATGCCAAATTACCGCAAGTGTACGGGAATCTTTGAAGAACGCGAACATCATCCTAATCCATAAGAAAGGCGACATGAAGGACTTGATAAATTACAGGCCGATCAGCTTACTGTCAGCCGTCTACAAGGTACTTACCAAGGTAATCGCTAACAGAACTTCTGCAACCTTACATTTCAGTCAACCTGAAGAACAAGCAAGGTTCCCTAAAAGTTATTAAACAGTGTACCATATTAACACGACCAATCAGGTGATATCGAAGTGCGCTGAGTATTCTGAACCCCTATAGATTATAGCCTTCATAGATTATGAGAAAGCCTTTGACTCGGTCGAAACCCTAGCAGTTATTCAGGCATTACGGAACAAGGGGGAAAATGAGCATTATGTAAAAATACTAGATAATATCTACAATTGGTCCACAGCTACCATCATCCTTCATAGGGAGCGCAGTAAAATACCTATAAGGAAGCACGTCAGACAAGGATTGATTGATTGATGGGCTGTTTATTGGAGGAGGTCATAAGACCCTGAAGGGGATAGGGGAAAGTGGGAAAGGGAAAAAATATGCAAATAAAAGTAATCGATAACACATTTGCACTTTTTGCCCCATTAGAAAGTCAGTTCGCACTTGTCACAGAATCACTGACCCATACAGGGCTGAGTCAATCACGAATCAAACTGCTTTATAGAGACCATTCTGGAGAGAGAACTCTACAATTGCCTCTAATAAAGAGGGATTAGCACGCATTTGGCTAATATGGTCCTGTTCATCACACGGGATGGAGTGTAGTGTTAAAAGTTCCGATCGTCCTTGTGAAAATGCAGAGCACATCCAGATAAGGTGGTAAAGATTGGAAACGACTGATTCCCCACAAAATATGCACTTTGGAGTATATGCTGTACGAGGATAGGTCCATTTAAAGAGAATGTCGGGGGTATATGCACAGTTTGCGTATATCTTGTTTGCAATAACTTCTCCTTTTCTGGGGAGACGTTTTAGAGGTGTGAGGAAACCCACAGGGGAGGATTCCTGGAGGCGCTGACGACTAAGGATCTTTGCTTTGCGGTAGTTTTCAGGCCAGGTCGCGTCCTGTGGGGGTGGGTCAGAAGAAACCACGGGAGGATGTGAGAGACTCTCCCGGGCAGCCATGTGGGCTAACTGGTTCCCTGTGTCACCCTCGGTGTGCGCAGGGGTCCAAACCAAACGAACAGATACGAATTCTTGCCGTAGCTCCTGAATTTTTCTCAGTATAGTAGTGGCAGTTGCGTTTGGGGTGAAAGAACGATTTAATTCACGAAGTGCCACGTGGGAGTCTGTGATAACGCGTAGCTTTGTTTGGGGAAGTGACGGGCGATTCTTTTGGATGCTTTGAAGGGCACCTAGAATTCCGAAAAGTTCGGCTTCTGCTACTAGGCCATGGATTTGTGAGATATTGCAGGACCCATCCAGGGGTGGAAATTCAGGGCAAGTCCAAGCTACCGCTGCGGCATTGTTGGCCACTGCTGCGTCTGTGAAAACATCTAGTTCGTCAAGGGCTTTGTCTTGCCGTATACGCCTAACAAGACGCTCTCTAGCCACCGGGTTGGAGCGCCGTATAGGCCGTCGTCTGATGAGTCCAAGCGGTGGACGTTCCCATGGGGGGATAGTACCTTGAAAGGGTGCCTCCTCAAAGACGCTGTTTAACGCGTCCCATTTTAAGATTGCTTGTCCTTGCGGTGAGCATTCTAGGCGCGTTTGAAAACGTAGCTGAGTTTCCTCCACGAGTTGTCGTATCGGGGGAAGAGGAACTGCCAACTCTAGAAGATCATTTCTGGTGTGTCGAGGGAGACCCGTGATGGTTCGAATCATAGAACGATTTAGTATTTCCAAATCGCGCAGATGCCGGGGGCTGAAGTTTTATATTGGAAAACCGTATGCTAGCCGGCCATGGGCCACTGCTCTGGCGACAGTTTGACAAGAGGCTTGTTGTGAACCACCGTACTTGCTTGAGATACGAGTAATAAGATGCATCGTAGCACGCCAGGTGGTACGAAGTCTCCGAATCCATGCTTGAGGGCTGTTGCAGCTGCTCAGTCGGAGACCGAGAAGTCGGACGGTTCCGTTTTGGGATGAGATTGATGTACCGCCGAAATGAAGGGTCAAGATATGAGACAGATCAGTTTTGCGTTTGTCGTTGATGCTGACAAATTCCGTCTTCTGTGGTGAGAGTTCCAGGTTGAAGGCGGACAAAGAGCGTTCTAGGCTAAAAACGGCAGCCTGAAGTTCTGACTGCATGGCTTCCTTGCCATCGTAGTCGGCCGCTTCTGTCCAGACGACGACATCGTCGGCGTACAGGGCGAATCGAGCGGAGGTATCCTTTTCAAGCTGTCGGGCCACACGGTTCATTGCAAGGTTGAACAGCATTGGTCCGAGTATAGAGCCTTGAGGAACTCCTCGGTCTACGTAGTAAGTGGTGACTTCATGGCCTGGAGAGTTCAGTTGTATAGGGCGATGTTGCAGAAAATTTCGGATCCAGGCTTGTGCCTTGGCACTGGGAAAAGCCTGGGACAGCTCCTGTAGGATGCCGTTTTGGCAAACATTGTCAAAAGCCTTGCGTATATCTAAAGAGAGGACGTAATCTGGGATGCATTTTCTGGATTTACGGTTGATGACTCGCCGCAGGAGCCATAGGAAGTCATGCGTTCCGAGATTTGGGCGGAAGCCAGTTTGAGCTGGGTGGAACCAGCCTGTGCGTTCCAGATGATACTTCAAACGATTATTTATCAGTCTTTCTATTATCTTGCTTAGAGTAGGAGTGAGTGCAATGGGCCGCAAATTTTCAGGTTTTCTAGCATCCTTTCCTGCCTTGGGAATAGGGTGCATGATCGTTGTTTTGAGGTGTTCAGGAACTTCGCCCGATTCCCATGACCGATTAATAAGCTCGAGAAGAATAGAATGCCCTTCTGGGGGCAGATTCCGGAGGTCCTGCCAGGTGACTGCGTCGTGTCCTGGGGCAGACTTAGGCTTCCCTTGGTTGAGTGCTATTTGTAGTTCCCCATGTGTAAAGGGACTATCTAGAGAAGGGTCAGGTTCTGGTATCTCAATAACAGAAAGGGGTTGCAGGCAACTGGAGTCGGATGTCGCATGGGGGAACAAGGTTTTCACGATAGCCTTTTCAACATCTGTGTAATTCATGTGCAGGCATAGTTCTTCGACGATTGAGAGCTTGGTCTTATTCTTGCCACACATGCCACGAAAGATCGCCCAAAGGCGTGCGAGCCCTCTCTCCTGACCTAGTCGTTGGCAGAGATCATGCCATTTCTCGTTTTGGAGGGTTTTCTGGTATTCGTGAATAATTTTATACTGCCTTTTGAGCTTCAATAAATCGCGATGTTTCTTTCCTTGAGATCGGTAGCGATTAGTAAGTCGCTCCGCAGTTCGCAAAAGGTTATGCATGTGGAGGTCTGGTTGGGAAATCTCAACAGTGCTTTCAACAGTTTCGATAGCATTCGTGCGAGCAGTCGTGATATTGGCAACCAGTGTAGGGATGTCGGAAATGTCCGTTGGCGTAAATAGCGTCCGAAACGAGTTCCAGTTAATTGTAGAGTACTGACATTTACGTCGGAGTTTCTTGGCATTCAAATGAAGAAGAATAGGGTAGTGATCGCTATCCCAGGTACAAGGGGCAGTTTGCCATGACTTGACTATACCAGGTGTGGAAAAGGTGAGGTCTGGCGTTGTGTCTCTTTGGGAGGAATGTAGGCCCACGCGAGTGTAAACAAAAGGCTCGTTTCGCAATTGTAGGTGGCTAAACTCTATCGCTTGCTCAAGAAGCTTCCCACGGAGATCACTAGTGGGGTATCCCCAAAGCGTGCTTCGAGCATTGAAATCTCCACCAATTATGATGGGTCCAGAAAAATTCAAAGAAAGAACATGAGGAATCCAGTCGTATGTGCCCCGAACGTGCGAGGTGCATTGAGGGCGATAATAGACGCAGACTAGTAGAAGGGCTTTGCCACCGGGGGGGTCGATTCGGACAATTATTACCTCGCGAGATGAATCGCTGGCTTTGTCCCAATGATGCTGGACAGCTTTGCAAGACTTGTGAACAAGAATAGCGGCCTGACCACTAACGCTGGGTGCTTTGTTAGGGTCTTTTGACTTGTGGGGTATGGTAGGGTCCGCGAAAGAAACATAATTAGGAATTTTGCATGTGCCTCTAGTTTCTTGCAACAGTAGGGCCAAAGGCTGTAGAGAAGAGATTTGGTGTTTAAGAAGAGGACCTGTTTGAGCAAAGCTGCGACAGTTCCATTGAACTATTAGCCTTTTGTGAGGATGGGAGGGCGAGAAGGACATCTACTGAGTTTCTTTTTTTCTGCGTTTGGCTTCCTCTGGCGTCATCATTCTAGTGAATTCCTGCATTTGCTGTGTGACTTGTTGGATGTATTCTTTAAGGCTGTTGAATTGTTCTTGTAACGACGTAATGCCACTAAAAGCCTTCTGGCACTCTTTGTTGTTTTGAAATCTTAGCTGCGCCTCTCGCTGCTCAAACATCTGCTCCGTGATAAACGCGGAGGAGGCGTCAAGTAAGGCGTTTTTTTGGCGCTGAACACGAGAACGGCTTCGGCGTTCGAAACTCTTCGGTGGAGGTGGAGAAGCCGACTCCTTGCGACGTACAGATTTTCGGAGAGACCCAAGTTCCTTCTTCAAGTTTTGCAGCTCAGTGCGTAATTCATGAAGTTCTTTTTTAAGTTGTGCGTTCTCCACCATTACCGGGTGACTTGGAGGTAGAGAGTGCAAAGATTGTGCGTTATCCTTATTCATGCCAGTCACTGCAGAAGCCCACGAGACTCCAGTAGAAGCTGGGCTGGAGGCTCTCATAGACCCGGATGCTGGAGGATTGTTGCGTATAGTTTGGGTTTGAGCAGTTTTCTCTTCGGCTTTCGGGACACGACTAGGGCAAAATTTGCTAACAGATAAGTGGCCAGTCTTCTTGCATGCCACGCAGAATTCAGTGTCAGCGCAATCATCAGCTTCCGTATGACAGCGGCCGCATTCTTTGCAGACACTGGGAGAGGGGCAGAATTTTGCCATGTGCCCAAGGTCATGACAGTTAAAGCATACTACGCGTTTTGGGCGATATTCTGCAACCCGAACTAGCTCCATGTAGTATTTCACCACTCTCGGTAAAGTAGTCGTGTCAAAAGTTAGCACAGCTCGGTCAGTCTTTCCAATCTTTTGAACACGAAGGATTTCCGCTTGTTCGCAGCGAACCCACTTCATAATGGCCTCGTTGCTTTCCGCCGGGTCTACTCGTATCACACCTCGTATGGTGTTTTTGTTAGTTTGAAGGGGTTCGATTACCACTTCAATTGATTCTGTCTTGCCATCCTGTCGAAAGGTTAATCTGTCTACTTGAAGTAGCTTGGCCGCGTGGTTTTCGTCATACTGTGCTATATGAGCGCTATTGGCTGCGTCGTCAAAAGTCACTGCAGCCATTTCAGCCAATTCTGCCGAGGGGGCAGTACAACCGATAGCATTGGCTATAGCGTGTCGAGGAACGCGTCTGATTCTAATTTTAGCTAGAGGTCTCAACTGCAGGTTGATTCGTGATCGACTTACCCGGTCGCTGCGTGTGGGTCTCTTCTTTTTCGCTAGAGGAACTCGCTGCCAGCCTTTTTCGTCGTCGAGGTCATGCTGCATCTGGTCGTCTTGCGAGTCGTTGTCTTCACCTTCATCCTGACGGGAGCGTGTATTCGACGGCATGGTCATGGGGTCCGATGGGCCGTTCGTGTCTTCGTGCAGCATCGCCGCTTCATGCGTCTTGAAAGAGACGCAGTGTCCACTCGATGGCTTCAATGGTGCCGGTTGAGATCTCGCAGCAACCCCCGCAGGCACAGCCGCCGCCAGGTAAGCGGCCGCCGCGGCGCCGGTAGCCGCTGTTGCAGGTATGCGAGTTTTGGAACGCCGCTGGTGCGTTAGGCCTAGCCGCCGATCTGAGGAATCCGAAGCCGTTTTTGAAGCACTCGGTGGTCCTAGGGGCCGAATCTTGGTGTCCAGGTGTTCAGCACATGTTCACGAAGACTCGTATTCACTTTAAAATCCAGGATACTAAAAAGTTCGCCAACCCAGATCGAAATTACAAGAGCCCACACACGAGGTGATTGCACGCCGTGGCCCCCTGGCGGACTCCGACAAGGAGACACAATCTCTCCAATGTTATCCCCAGCATGTTTACAGGCAGTATTCAGAACGTTGGATTCGGAACAGGTGGGAGTAAGGGTTAATGGAGATGACATCTGTAACCTCAGATTTGCTGATGACGTTGCTTTGCTAAGTAACTCGGGGGACGAATTGCAAAGCATGCTCTCCGCACTAGACGAACAGCTTAGAACCGTGGCCCTGAAAATTAATATGTAGAAAACTAATGATCAATAACCTAGGGACAGCACAGCAGTTTGGGGTAGGGGGTGAGGTACTAGAAGTGGTAAAAGAATATATCTACTTAGGCCAAGTTGTGACCACGGATCCCTTCCATGAGGCACAGATAATTAGAAGGATCAGAATGGGGTGAAGTGCATACGGCAGACCTTGTCAGATAATGAATAGCAGCCTACCATTGTCCCTGAAGAAGAAAGTGTATGACAAAGGCATCTTACCGGTACTCACCTACGGGGCAGAAACTTGGAGGCTCACTAAGAGGGTTCAACGTAAATTGAGAACGACTCAGAGGGCAATGGAGCGGGAAATGATAGGTGTAACATTAAGGGACAAGAAGAGAGCAGAGTGGGTCGAGAAACAAACGCATGTGAAAGACGTTCGTGTAGAAATTAAGAAGAAGAAATGGACGTGGGCAGAGCATGTAATGCGCACGCAAGATAACCGTTGGTCATTAAGGGTAACAGAGTGGATCCCTACAGAAGGCAAGCGCTCAGGGGTCGGCAGAAAGTTAGAAGGGCGGATGAGATTAAGAAGTTTGCAGGGATAAATTAGTCTGAGTTGGCACAGGACCGGGGTATTTGGGGAATAATGGGAGAGACCTTTGCCCTGTAGTGGGCGTAGATAGGCTTGTGATGATGATGATGATGATGATGATAATCGTAACCTTTTCTATGTCACTTGTCTTTTCGCTCTATATATTTCACTCTGATTCAATAAAATTCAGTTGGAAGTAGCACTTGTCCTTGCGTTCTGCGTCCGTGTGTTTGAGAATCAAAAATGTCTTGTTTGGTGTACGATTAGTTATTTTGGTATTTGATGTGGCAAACAAAGTTGCTTACGTAGCAATTTATCCGTATGTCTGTGATACATGCCATTACAGTTTTTACATACAGTTTTTGCTTCGCCTAGACGAGCCAAAACTGCAGACCGGGTGTGAAACTTAGTGGATGACTTACATTAGAGGTAGCAGCTCGTGTTGGTTGGTTTTCTGTACATGGTGAAGCTCACTTGATTAGTATGTCTTTCTCTGAAAACAATAACCTGAAATCATTGACTGCCTTTCCGATCATGGTGAATTAAATAGTTTGTTCGATGGAACTGAGGTGCATATCCTACTTGTACTGAAGACAAAGCAACAGTGGACACCAACTTCAATTTATTATATTGTCGCGTGTTTTACTTTCACGTGTACGATCCACGCAGTGGTGATCGATGACGACGAAGAAGAAACGAAATTATTGTCTTCTCGTCGTGCCCGCTGGTGCCGGGCTCTCGTTTCTCGAGCGCTTTTAGGTTAGACCATCCGCTGTCGCTCTTGATTTTTGAGCCTCAATAAACGGCAAGGACACCGCACCACCCGGAGCACGTATTTGCTATACGCTACAATATGTGTCCCGGTTTCCCGCTACAATCCCGTAGCATCAGCTTTTGGCACAGGACAAGTACTGAGCGCCCAACCGAACAAGACACAAAAAAGAAAAAAACCTATTGCGGATCTTAACAAAAACGGCTAGATAACCATCTATATGTACTGCGTGAAAACTCGTCTTTACCAGTCTATCGACGAGTAGGAAATTGTGGCTCATTCGACGAAATTGTCAATAACCTTACCCAGCAACCTAAACTGTCCGCCCTCCAGCCACCTTTACTCAATGACCCGCTGCATTTTCTATCGGCTGTTAAAACGTCAAGGCAGATAATATTATGTATGTTCCTAAAATAAGTCAAACTCCCAAACACACACATGTGTTACATTCCTACAAGCTACTCCGAAACCAGCGGGTACCGCTGCGGAGACACCTGCGCCACGACACCTGGCGTGGAGACAACTGGCCGGACGCCAGTTTTCTCCCCGTCAGCATTAAGAAAGCTTCTTTATTGCTGCGCTCCTCGCAGCTAGCATGTCGTGGCGTGGAACCCCGACCTTCGTGCGTCTTGCCAAGGCGAAGACACTATTTAATAAAAAGCGCAAAGAGCAGTTCAAAATATTTCTTGCACAATCAGTTGCACCAGAAAAATTCCGAACTCCTTAAAGCAAGTGGAAGCAACAACGCTGCATATGAAGTAACACATAAGTTCATTAAAAGAACACTGACAGAAACCAGACTGTAGCAAACGGTGCACGAAGAGCCCACGGCGCCGAGACGACCACGAGGAAGCCAGTTGCTCCTCACATGGCGCACGCCAACCCGAACGCCTGGACAACCCCTAGCAAAAAACAAAAATCTTTGAGAACTCATCGGGGGTAAGTGGGTTGTATTTTGGCAGCTATTCTAAAATCAATGCCATGGCGCGAGTGCGGTAGACGCAAGAAGAAATGGGAACACGCACATTCAGCGGTAGGTGGAACATGCACGTCGGCTACTTGAAAAAGATGTGCCGTACTGCCGAGTGGAGCCAATGGCTGCCTGTATCTTAAAGCAACAACGGCCTTGACCGGTTTTTTTATAAAGCCTTGCTCTGGGCTCGTCCGCCCGCACCATCCACAGTGCATTCAGGAGAAAATAAATCGAGGAGAAAACCACAGGCCTTCTAATTACCACGTTTTAGTTAAGAAGAATACGGCTAATACTAACACTTTCAATTCATGTTTTGCAGGAGAATGTTTCATTATCGGTAGCTCTGCAATTGCGTACTTTAACTCGCAGCGCTCGGAACCATATTTGGGCCTTTTCAGACCCTACGCTTGGTTACTTATCTGAATGTGAAAGTTGCCTGTAAGAATTCTCAATTCACATGTCAAACGAGAAACAAATGAGTGAAACAATTTTCCAAGGTTGTTCTCAAGACCACGGGTTCTATACAAACAGTACGACTTATGGTCAATACACAAGGTAGGCATTCGTATGATTGGCTGCACGAATGTTACCACTCTGGCAACCTAACAATAAGGTGAATTTAAAGGCCGCCTATAGCGCCCCAGCCCCTATGGTGAGGATGGACGCTGGCGCCGCAACGAAGCTAGAGAATCACGCACGTTATCTCACCGACGATTCTCTCTGGGCGTTCCAAACAGAGCACAAATGGCAGCGGTATTACAGCAAATCTTTAGTATCGTCACTGATGGCGCCTGTAAGGCAAAAACGCCGAAGTGAAAAAAAGCTTCCGGCGGCCGGAATCAAACCTGGATCCCGTGCGTTGTGAAGCCGGCGTTTACCGATTGCTCGTTTTTGACATGTCGAAGTGGTTCCGCCCACAGAGTCGTGGGATCGAAACCGGGCGCCGCTATTATTATTTTTTATACTGTAGGGGGAGGGGTGTGGACGGAAAACAACGCCGTATGGAGGGACAAGGCGAGTGAATGAGATGCAGTCGCATCTAAAAGACCTTTAATGGCCGCACCACCGCGCGCCATAGTCATCACGGTTCCGTCTGTTGGCAGTGTTTTGTATGAAAAAATTAAAACGACAACTTAGTCTTTGCGGATATTACTCACTGAAATAGTAACTATAAATCGTTATTTATTCGGAGCCTTATACAAGAAACATTTGATTTTTACGTTAGCTGTCACAAACGTCAACTGCACAAACATATCCCGCAATCTCCACGAAATAAATGATGATAGGAGGGGCGAGGCTAAAATGCTTATCGGTAAAACCGCGAAACATTCTCCCGCACATCATATCAAGACTACACACGCTGTTATAGGTCTTCTTGATGGCGTGTACCATCTGAATGAGTGAAGGATATAAGGTGCGTTTGTAGCCATGCTCGCGCCTTGGTTTGTAGCGCAGTGGGAAGAGCGCCGCGTACCTCCCGTAGCGGCCAGAGAGTCGTGGGATCAAAACCGGGAGCCGCCGCGTCAATGGCACTCGACACGTTGTTATAGGTCTTCTTGACGGCGCGCACCATCTGAAGGAGTGGAGGACATCAGGCGCGTTCGTAGCCATGCTCGCGTCTCGGTTTGCAGCGCAGTGGGAAGAGCGCCACGTACCTCCCGTCGCGGCCAGAGATTCATGGGATAAAAACCGGGCGCCGCTGCGTCAAGACCACCACTTCTTGCTCGCAAAGCTTGAGACTTCCCACCGCTCCGTTTGCAAGCCCGTCGACGACGTCGATGTTTGTGGTGATCATGTAGGGCTTGTTTGGGACGATGAGAATCTCCATGGGAAAGTTGGCACATTCGGTGTGTGACATTTTAGCCACATTTGGCGTCGCCTTCTGCAGAGCGTCTTTTGTCGCGTAGCCCCGGTACGTGTCTTGAGCTCGCAGTCGAAGAACGAAAAACTTTCTTCTTCTTCTCCTCCTTGTTGGGTAGCAACGAACACGTTGAACGTTTTGACCTCTTCATCGAATCTTTTGTTGGCCAATCCCTTGGGGCATCCTGCCACAATCATCACCAGCGGTATGTACACGGCGCAAGGATGGACGGCACAGGGCCCGAGCAAGAGGAGCTTCGCCCCTATAAGGGTTTACTCACGCAAGCTGCATATGCCTCCATAACAGATGCCTCCATAAGTTTTTTCTTTTGTGTGTTGTGTTTTTTAATGATACACTGTAACATGCGCCATGATGAATTCGAGCTACCAGTGCAAACCAGAAGAGAAGACGACGTGTTGTGGGCAGGTGGCATGGCAGCTGGACAAAAATCAATAAGAAAGGAGAACGAAGCCGGACGAGCTACGAGGGGACGTGCGAAGGGTCTCGTGCCACTGATCCACGGGCTTGGTGACGTTTCAGAGGAAAAGCTCCTGCCATCGTTCCTGCTGCGGGCCTTCACCAGGGCGTGCCTACCTCACCCGGTCCTCGTTGCCTGTCCCAGGACCAAGGGGTGACCTGTCGAGCGGCTCCTGCCATGGTGCGGTTGCCGAGTGCAGGCCTTGTCCCACCATACCGGGGTGCTCATCTCCGGGGTCGTTCGGGGGACGTGGTCGTCCCTAGCTGAGCTGGGATGAGACATCGGCGCGCTGCCCCGTGGCAAGCGCCGCACACGGTAGAGCAGTCGTGTGCCGGCGACGATCCAGTTGCAGCAGCAGTGCCACACCTGCCCTCGCTCGCTTCGACGGCCACATCATCGAACTACGACAAAGCTGAGAAGGCGTCGGGACCTGTCCGTGAGACGACCCCTTTAATATTCCTGAACCCTACTTGCGAAGAACGTTGGTGTGGGGCAGAATAGCCAGTACTCGAGAATTGCTGGACTGTGTTTTGGGGTCCGTTTTATGTGAGGCTGACGTGAAATGCCGATGTACTTTGTGTTCTCCCTCCCGTAACTCAGGACTTGTGGGACAAATATACATACTATTTTCTTTTTCCCTATTCACAACGAATCTGTCGCGTCCTTTCTCGTATGAAAGCACAAGAAAGCGTGACGAACGTCAATTCACCATCACAACTGTCTAATGGTATCGGTTTATGTTTTACTGTAAGTAATCTTAGGTAAACTCAGCTTATTTGGCGTCGTATTTTATGTTTTTCTTCGGCTATTTCTTTCAACAGCGGAGCTGTGTGTTCTTCAGGTCCAAAACTTCCGGCCGTCGCATGAAATTGAACAAACCAAAGTGGAGAGGGGGGAAAATGCTAAGGTAACAAATGGTAGGGAAAGTATAAAGTTACGAACGAGCAGGTTGAGGAAGTGCGCATTGCGGCGAAAATTTTCGGGTGGTGAGGCTTGCGTTAAGGCTTGGCTGCGCCTAGTCATAATTCCGTTCGGAGAAGCGCTTCACTTGTTGAGAGAGACTGTGCGCGCTCGGCGACGTCAGTGTGTTGTCTACCGAAAAGATGGGCCAAAGAAACAAGTGTGCTTTCCCGAGTAAGCAGCGGAGTGTCGGCGAATGAAGCGGGAAGCCGATCTTGAGCGTGTCAAGCAGTGACAAGAAGATCCGGAATTCCGGCGAGTACTACTTAAGCTAAAACCCAACTGAAAGCCAACGAAGAGCCCAATATTCGCTTTTTCTTCATTCTTTACGCGTTAATTGGGATGGTGGCCTATTTCTCGTTCTTTTGATTACTGCTTTGTTTTCCTGTATTTTAACAGCAGAGCTGTTTAACATTTGTCCGTTAACTGCGGAGCGTTAACAGGAAGTTTCGCTCAGAGAAATGGAAAGCGGAAAATGTTACACTGGTGACGGAAATTGCTCAGAAAGCCCGATGACCACGAGCAACTGTTGGTAGCATGCGCCTCAAGAAAAAAGCGCTTTCCGCCTTCTCGAATCTTTGTGTCCTTGCATTATTGAAACAGCGTCAGTGCGATTGCGCTATCATAAAGTGTGAGGAACACAGCTTTTCCTTTGGGTGTGTAGCGCGGGCGTTGGTTTTAAACTTTGGCAAAGTTCAACTTTGGCTTCCGACTTTGCAAGTTTAATTTTTTACTTTAGGAGGGTGTATTGTGGACTTTTATTTGACTCAGTCTGCATACAGGACACTTCGCCATTCGGCAATCTTTCTCGTAGGGTTTCGCAGGCATGCGAAAATCCAAGTGAAGGCTAGCGAAGAGCACAATCGCCGCTGTTTCGAGGCCTTCGCATCTCAATGGCGAAGGTGGCCGGAATACATTGTGTTCAAGGGAGACCGAGGGTGGTTTACTGGATTTTTACAAATATTAGGCGGTGTTTGCCAATATTATGTAATAAAATTGCAATTGCTATTAATTTATTACTCAACTGCCTGGAGAGAATGACTATTGTCAGAGGGGCCTGAATGCCGGGAAGGGCAGGAGAGGCACTATGAACGAGGGGACGATGATAGGAATGCCACTGCTCAGCTTTATGCTCTAGTCCATGCAAGACTAGAAAAAAGGGTGGGGAGAGTTGTATTGTCGCCATGTTCGTATTAGGCAAGGAGTGATTTTTGTTCCTGTTTCCATTCGGCGCCGCCGCTGGTTATATGGGGTGTGAGGAAGAGGGATACCATTGTAAGCGCTTCCATTTTGGGTTGTACGTTTACGTGTTTCCATGTGGGAGTGGTGAAACTGCATTTGAAAAAACATTTTTAAAATATTGTTTGGTAGTACTTTGTTTATTATAAAATACGATACCCTCATTCTAAGACTGGGTAGCTCCTCTTCATGAGTGCCACTGCATGGTAATACGATAACAAATTATTAGATAAATTTATTTCCGATGGGCGAGAACTACGCTTCGGGAAAAAATAATGTTCAGCTATGCAAGAGGAAATCTTGGACCTCCCCACAACCGTACACGCCTCGAGGTTCCCAATGGCTGCGCCTCGTGCCACCGCTTCCCCACGGCGTCTACGGCATGAGCACTGGCTGCAAAGTTTTGGTTCTCTTTGTCCCCATTTTGCCTTTGTGTGCCCTTAAGAACTTGTTATGGTCATGATGGCGCACAAATAGTACGTCAGGAAACTCGAAAAACAGTTGCGGCGTGGTGGACGGCTGTACGTCAACAAACGCTGTTTAGGAACGGGTTTATGCGTGCTTCCTGGCCGCTCTTACGGGCGTCCAGCACGGGAGCAGCATATCACCATGATCACTCCAAATATGTTAGGCCCAACTGTGATGGCCCACCCCTCGAATATATCAGGCACAGTGACAGGTTGGTGTCGTTTCGCAGCGCAGAAAACGAATGCAGCTTCTTTTCTTGCACATACGTGGTAGAAAAATCAGTCTCGGAGATACCATTGTCGCAATTGGAGTCAACCACTTGTGTCTTTTAAAGCAAAAGAGACCACGCACAACTGTTAGGCACAGTGGAGACCTCTTGGTCGGATAGAAAATGCACACTCTAGGCGTTATAACAATAACAAAGGAAAGTTAATGCAACCACGTAATAATAAATAGTGTGGAAATCAGGAAGAAACCGAATATATTATGCGGGAATGAATGCGGAACAACATCAGGTAATGAATGTTTTAGTAATCACACACAAAATCTGTGCGTTCACTTTCCTTTTCGTTTTTTTTTTTTCGTTTTTCCACTTCAACTAACAGCAGATCACGCGGCGTACACATTTTTTGAAGTATTAGGGTAGCCAGTCCACAAACGCAAAAAGATGACGTTGGAAGAATGCGGTATTTGATAAAGCCACATGATTTTAGTTTGTGATAGATTCTGCAGGTTGCGTGTGTCGTATGTTGATATTTCAAAGAAGGATTGGTCCCGTGCGACGGCTTGCTCTATAATCCGGTCCCCATGCTGCTCACGGAGGATATATGCACCAGATGATGAACCATGCGAGCGCTCACTCCAGGAGAAACCAACCCAGCATTAAAGTTTTTGTAAGGTGCTGATCCCCGGTTATAATTTTGTGTTATCCATCGTACTCCTTTCGTAGAATCACCGTACAATTTATTATACATTGCTTGTCCAGGGTAGTGATCGATATCCGAGGTACGATATTGGCAGGCCTATCTGACATGCTTTCAGGTATGAGTGCTACCGTAGATTGTGAAAGAGCACAAAAACTGATTTACGTCATTGTTTATAAACGTAGCATGACCACCAGAGAAAACGCTGCATACGGAAACACTATAAGTAAATTGCAGGGCAGTCAAATGATGGTTAGCTTCATGCGTATGCCATCTTCGTTACGCTCGTCTGTAACACACACCCGAGGCTCATGCAGACCGAATGTATCACACACAAATCGCGTAAGAAACGTTTACGGTCTTGTATAGACGCCACAATTGCATGCAGAGTGACTGCGCCACACTAAAATGTTTTTCAAGTGCATGAAAACGGTAAACCCTAATCGTGAACGTGCAACGAAATCAGCGGCGGCAGAAGGGTAGCGCCCGGGGTGTCCCGTGGCTGCTTCCAAAAGGGGCCGCTAGCGGGATTTCCCTTGCGGCCCTGCAGGCAGCGCTCGAGACGTAAACGCCGACATTGAAATAAAATTTCAAAAGCACTCGACGAAGTAAAATTGCGGAAGGCTGGGTTTAAATATTCAATTCATTTTGGGGCCATTTGCACCCTTTGTTTTGACACCCCAGCAATACCTGCTGTAATAAAAATTCTCGTAAGCCATACATACCTTACAACCCCCTTTTAGCTGCTGTTGCACCCTTTTAGACTGTTATTTACATGGAATAATTTGTAGCACCCTCATTTTAAAACACCGGAGATCATTTCTGATGCTTGAAAGGCGAAAGAAATGTCGAAAATGTTTAATTCACTCATTTAATAACCACAAGGGTATAAATATACTAAGTGCGGAGCAGTGTCGTATGAAAAATCCAGTGTACCTAGTCCCTGCGTAAACTGACAGGCTATTTCAAGCCTGTCAGCGCTTCCACTTTTTAAGCGAGGGTCTCGAGGGTACGTTCAGGGGAATTATTGCATCCGCAAGCGCAATAAACATACTCAATGCGACAAAGCCAGCTTACAAAGACCATGTTCAGCATTAAAAAGCCTATATTTCCACTCGCACCAGAGCGAGAACTCTCACCTGAAAAGGCAGAGGGAAGAGCCAACAGAGAAAGTAAACACCTCTTGCCAAGCCACTGGTACTAGTCCCTTATTGTCGGAGCAGAAGCCCTCAATTGAAATCTGAGAGCGACAACGCGAACATCCACCCAATTTGGCGAAGCAAACGCATGTCATCACTCTGATCTGGGTTTTGTGTTTATTTGAATTTATTGCGAAGTGCATCACGTAGTATGCGACTAAACAGGCGATCAAGTACGCGGTGTCCGATTGCAAACCTCCCAAGATTTGTGATATTAAAACGCATCCACAGAAACTCACATGACTTGGAAGCCATAATTTGTACCTGAGCATTTATGTCTGATCTCTTTGATGTTCTGGTTAAGTGATTTAGTTATCATTGATACAGATAGTTTTATAGGGAAGCGGTTTAGCTTTGTCTTTTGTCGGCGTGGATCGTTAACAAAAACTATCGTCATTACGAAAGTAGATAAGGGGAATGCTAGGTGAAGAAGTTGGAGGGAAAGTGGCGAGGAGGCAAGAAGCCCACGAGCACGTATTTCGAGTGTGCCTCTCAAAAACACGCGTTAAGTGAGGTCCTGGAAATCGAACCCGGTACCTTTGAGCCGAGAAACTGGAACATCATTACTTGGCCACTCCAACAGCTCGAGTATTACGGCGTTAGCAGCTGTGGGGAACAAGGATATTCGCAGCCAATAGGGACGTACAAAACGCTTACTATGTTCAGAATTTAACCTCGGTCTCTAGCGCTATAAATCCGGCATCTATTTGTTTGCGCTATCGTTGTATTTGGGGCACCCAACATCTCCTTTGGGTTGGTAGTGCGAGCGTTCGCTTTAGAATTCGGCTTATGGAAGCGGGGTTTGGCTTCGGTCTTCGGCAGTTTGACATTTAGACGTTTGGAGAGTAGATTGCAGTCGTATTAGCGGCTAGTCCTCAGGGATTGGGTTGCAGAAATGAGACAGATTTCAGAAGTGCGTACTAAACAGATAAAGCATTCATCTAGAGCAGAGAGAGAGAGAAGCACTTTAATAAAGAACACCTATAAGGGTGGCAGGTAGCCGGCAGCCGGAGCTGTGTGGCGACCTTCGTAGCCCGGGCTATGATGATCTTCTGACTTTCAGGGTCAGAGCAGCTCAGCGCTGCCTCCCAGAGCTCCGAGGAATTGATTTGATGGGGGGATCATGTGGACAGGCCCACAAGTGATGTTGCACGGTAGCCTTGTCTCCGCCTAGTGGGCTAAAGGAAGAGGGATAAACTGAGGGATGAATGTGATGGAGGAGAGCCCTATTGGGAATGGATTCGGTCTGTGGGAGCCTCCATAGCCGTTCTTCTGTGTACGTCAGTGAGGGGTGGGCCGGTGGTTGTTTGAGGCGAGAGAGGCGGTAATGAGTAGTGATTTCATAGTAGCTCAATAGGCTATCTCAGGATGATCTGGCTCCGTGAGAGGCTACAGAGGTGGGGCACGCGTCTTTAGCCTGGACTGTTTGGGGCGTTGATGTCTGCTATAACGTATGCATTCTCGTGTCGATATTCAGCTGCATCGACATACACTGTGTCTGGACGTATCGAGTACTTTTCCGCAAGCACTTTGGCCCTGTGCATCCTGCGGCCCCGGTGTGCATCATGGTGCATATTTCGGGGGGACTTAGAAGCTGTATGATGGGCGCTTTGAGTTGGAGGCGTTGAAACAGATGCTGTACGGGAAATGTTTTGGGTAGTCGATTCAGTTGTCCAATACGGTGCGATTCTATGAGCTCCTGTGCCATGTTGTAGGTACCGGTGTCCTCAAGCCTGGCAGTGGAAGTGTCGGGTGGGAGTTGTAAGGCAACCTTAGAGATTTTCCGTATCAGACAATTTATTTTCGCTAGGTCCGCGTCAGGTCGGAGGAGGAGCAGAAGGGAGTAAGTAATTAACCCGGTGGTTTGGGCGAAGTGGGGAGAAGGTTGTTTTATAAAGTCTGTAGTAGTGCTGCAGCGATTTATAGTGAGTCTGAGAATTTTGATATTTGAGACAATCGGTATAGGGGCTGAATAAATGTATACATGGATATTTGGATTCCGATGTTGTCGTTTCCTTGGAGGTAGAAGCAATCACTCACATTCGTGGGGGAGCATTGGAAGCCAGCTAGGGCAGCAGCCTCTACTACAGCTGTCGCATCCGCTTGGAGAATTTCTTCTATTTCGGGGTCACTGTCCGCTTTCGTCCAGAGTGTAATATCGCCCGCATAAGGACTATGTAGAAAATTTTGTATTTTGTTCAGTGCTTCCGGGATTTGAAATGCGGCTAAATTAAGGAGTAGAGGTGAAAGCTGTGCTTCTTGCGGTGTTCCTGTTGATGGTAAGCTAAATTCTTCCGTTTCCAGAGGCCCAAGCTGGAGAGTCGCTGTTCGTCAGGTGAGAAAAGCTTGACTGTAGTTGTACGTTTTTCTGCCGGGGGGAGATAGTAGAAAAGCCCTGTAATATTGCCTGATGCGTGACTCCATCAAAGGCCTTTGCAAGGTCTAAGGCTGAAATTGTAGCTGTGTCGGCCGGCGGTGGTGTGGCTAGGATGTCATCAAGAAGTTGAAGATGAATGTCGTTAGTTGAGAGCCCAGACGGAAAGCAAAACATTAAGGATGGGAGAGAGTTTCTTTCATTGATGAGTTTGACATCGCCTGCATTTCGTCGGCGCGTTAAAAGCTACAATCAATCGATTTATGAGTTTGAGGAGGCGAGAATGTATGATATGCTCCAGACGTTTTCCTATGCAAGATGTGAGTGATATTAGTCTAGCGTGATCGATGCTTAAGGGTTTGCCAGGCTTAGAAATTAGAGATGTTTGCGTCAGTCCACGTTTGAGGCAGGCTACCTGCATTCCAATGTTGTTTGAAGAAGTAAGTTAGTGTGGTAACAGAGTTGCCATCTAGATTATGTAACATTTTGTTGGTTACCCCATCTTTAACCGGGGAGGAGTTGGTTTTGAGATTAAAAAGTGCTTCCCTGACTTCCACCTCCGTACTATATGCCTCTAGCTGCTCACTAGAAACTCCCCGATAGTCTGGAAGAGGTGTTGTTCACCACTGGGAATGTATTTTTTTAGAGTTGTAAGGAACTGTTGTTGCGTACCAGGGTAGCTGTGTATTAACTGTGTCATGCGATTAGTTTGTTGTGTTTTGGACTGTAACGGTTCAAATAGGTGTCTAAGAAGGGACCATGTGCGTTTTATTTTGAGTGTTCCCTACTTGATCGTAAATTTCTCCCCATCTACTGGTTGCTAGCTCAGTCACTTATTTCCCTGTCTTGTGTGCAAGTTACGCTATTTTCTTTCTTAGTCGTTTATTGTGCTATCTGCCTTCCACCTTTCTCATAGGCTACGTAGGGCTGTCTACATGCTATGGAGGCGGGCGTCTACCATGTCTGCATTAATGTCTGGATCAAGTAGCGATCATGTGCTTTCTTATCACTAATCAGTTACGCAACCCTTGTGTCTAGGGTTGCTTGTTCGGAGGACTGTTCATAGCATTGGTTGCGGGTTATCCTGAAGGCATGCCAATTCATTATACATTTTTTTTTGCGTTCAGCCTGAGGGGTGACGGAAGGTTGGATGGTGACCTGTATGATAAAATCGTCGCTGCCTAAATTGTTATCAGTGTTGTTCCAACACCCTTTTTTATGTTGTGAGTAACGGCAAGGTTGGGTGTGGTATCTCTCTGCGCGCTTTTTCCTATTCTTGTTGGTATGTCGGCTGGTGTTTCGAGTGTGAGCCTGTGCCAGTGTGTATGCTCCCACAGTAAGCGTCCTTTCTAGGCGATTGCCGAATAGCCCCTTGCAGTGTGTGGGACAATAAAATCTCCGACTATTAGGAGGGGGTGATTCTTCCCTTCTTGTTTGGCTAGAAAAAACACGTTTCTGAAAGTTAGTTCATGCTCTTTTGGGCCGCTTGTATATGTTCAGTACATACAGACAAGGAGAAGACGGACTTTTTGGATACATGGTAGTAATGTCGTGCGGTATGGACACGCTGTCGAAGCGTTTATGGGTTGCCGAAATGTTGCGTTGTACAAGAGTTGCGGTGTATGGATTGTTGTGGTTTCGGAATGATTGGTATCCACTTAATATGACTCGAAGGCACTGTTTTTCAATTGCTTTGACGGAGGGGGGTATATAAACCGTGGTGATTGACATTTGCAGAAGAACACGTTTTCGGAAAAAGCCTCGGCACCCGCCGCGGTGGCTCAGTGGCTAAGGCGTTGCGCTGCTGAGCACAAGGTCGCGGGTTCGATCCCCGGCCGCGGCCGCCGCTTTTCTGATAGAGGCGAAAGGCGAAAATGCCCGTGTGTACGAGATTTAAGCGCACATTAAAGATCCCCAGGTGGTCAAAATTAATCCAGAGCCATCCACTACGGTGCGCCTCATCGTTTGCGTTGCGTCGGCGCGTTAACCCTAGAATCAATCAATCATAAAGCCTCGGAAATTCCACCGCCAGATACAGATTTCTTTAGGGGTTGGCTTCATCCGTGACGTCAAAGTCCTGGGGTACAGGAGCATTACACGGAGTTACGAATTGACTCAGACAGCCGTGCAGTTCTGCCTTCATCGCCTTTATGGATGCTTGCATGGCCGCTTGGCCATTAAGAAGTGATTGACAAAACTGTGTGTATTCGGATTTCTGTTCAATAAGGGTACATCCACGTCTTTCGAAACGAGTTTCTGTTGGCGAGGACGACCGTTCGGGGGGTTCATTCTTCGCTTCCTCTGAGGGGCAATTCGAGAGGGCTTCGCGCTTAGGAGGAGGGGACGTGGGGATTTCTGTATGGGGAGGGTGATGTTTTAGCCTGTAGTTTTTTCGTTTGAGAGCCGCATTTTCTTCCTTAAGGGCGCAATTTTTGTTCGGGTGGTTTGTAATTCTCGTAATACATAAGCTAGGAGATTGTAAATTGTGGGTATGACAGAACGGGGTTGGAGCTGTGAGCTGGGAGGTATGCGTCAGCCACTCACCTGTTGCCGTCGTATTCCAGGCGCTGTCTTGGGCATCAGATGTTGAGGGGTGCCGGAGTTTCGCTCGTTGCGGCCCGTTTTGGATAGCGGCTTCTTGTGGTCCTTAGCTTGTAGCGTTGGGAAGGAGTCAACTATTGGAGGGCTTTGTTGTCCCACAACTTGCGCATAGGAAAGCTGTCTGGGCCTCGGTCTGTAATGTCGCGGGCAGTCCCCTGAGCCCGTGAGGTTTGTTCCTCCGCACATCATGCACCGCGGAGTGCAGGGATGGTTTTCGGGTGCGTCGGTGGTGCCTCAACAGGGACAGTGGTGTACAGTTTATTCTATTCGGGCACACTTCATGGCGGTGGCCCGACTGCCAGCACCGGTCGCAGACTTCGGTCTTCCGGCGTTGAGGCTTGCATCTGCATGTAGCAGCTCTGTGCCGATTCCAGTATGGCACGGGTGGCCCGTCGAAAAGTATCTGCGCATGTTCGAAGCGTTGAGGCGGCGAACATCACGGATCTTTATGTGAGGATTGTAGTTGTAGATAATCTGTTCTATTTGAGCAGAAGTGTCCGTTTCGGGGATATTAAAGATGATACGCAGAGCCGTGTTTGCTGGCGCTGGTATATGAGTTTCTACCTCGTAGCGTTGCTCACCGATTAGGATAGATGATAGGGCTGCGTATTTCAGCACGCGGTCATCAGAACGAGTGCTGACCACGATAAAATTGGATCTTGCCCAAATGCGCATCTGGTCTTCACAGTTGGGACTTTCTTAAGCATGCGCTTCGATTGTGTCCGCGACAGCCGCTACAGGAATCGTGGCTAAGGCTTGTCCGCCTCCTGAATGCAGGTAAATCTTAACATCATTCGGGGGGAACGCCTCAATTGGAGTTATTTGCGGTGTTGGTCTTCTCTGGCCTCGCGGCGTCGAGCGGGCATACTGTGCAGAGACACTTGTCTATTTCGACGGAGATTCTACGTGGCGGATGGCTTTCTGCTAGTGGCGATTGCGCGGCCAACCCGGCGTTGCTAGTTCGCCGGAGTGATGGGCCCACCCATGACTTCGTTTCTCATGGCGTAGGGCCAAGCGAAGGGCGGCGATGCGCAGCTGCCAGCGTTGCGAGCAACCGTGGAAAAAGGATGTGGCGGTAGGCCTGGTTAGGCCTAGCCAAGCGAGCGGCGTGGTTCTGTCCTTCGGTGGCCTGTAGCGAAGACAAAGTTGGAAGGATGTCCACAAGGATGATATCCAAGGGGTCCAGCTGTCTTCCGGTAAAACCACAGCAAGCTGTGGAGACGGCTATCAATGATTTGCCCAATTAAAACGATTACTCTGTGGAGCCGACGGGGATAGCGGGCGCTCAGCGTGGCCCCCTAGAGGCCTTTTTTAATACTCGACGGACATTACAGACACATGCAAAATGCGATACTGAACTCTATCATAAAGACAAAAGCTTCTGCGAGGCCACAAAGAAGTAACAAAACTTCCCACTTCAGTTTAGAAATCTGCCAGCGATAGATAAAAGTTGTCACGCGTTAGGGCGGACTTGATACTGACGCGCTGAAACGGTTTCGGTTCTCGGCGGCGGTTGGTGTACCGGCACGCAAACCCGCTATCGATGCCGACGATTGAATGCGAGGTCGAGGAACAGCTGCCATGCATGGCTGCTTTTCCGGGCGTCTTGACGACGGCCTTGGGATACCACGACCACCGCATCTTGCAGACAGCGTTCTTAACCCTGGCTACTCCAACTCTATCCTCCTTCGTCATCAGTTACGATCTCATCTTCCGATTCCATTTCTCTGGCGCATACCCACAAACGGTGATTGTCCACGGACTATCAACACATCGTCTTACTTATCTTATCGGGCGTCGAAGTTTATCTTCAGCACACAACACCACTGCCTGCTACATTATCAGAATTGCGGCCTTTGACTTGACTCAGTTGGCACAGGAAATCTGCGCTTTTGTGTATCTTTCACTTTGGGAGGGCATACCTAAGAAAAACCAAGTTATAGCTAGTGAAGACCACCAGCTCCGATGTTTCCTCCACCTTCACGTTTTAATTGGGGAGGGGACAGGATATTTTGAAGTGCAGAGCGTTGTATGCGCTCTCCTTGTCGTCTGAGCTCACTGACGGTCAATGCGACTTCCTTAATCTGGCGGCGCTGCGAGATAACTTGGAGTAAAGCGAATCTATTGTAACCCATAAATCAGGGCGCAGCGACTAGTCCCAACAGCGCTGCCCAATCAGTTTTCATGTACCATGGTCATTCTACACACTGCACAAAAATATATGGCGGTGGCAGCAAGCTACTACAAATCAATTCACACAAATTCACCAGCGTTCAAAGAAAGAGTTCATAAACTATACTGAACTCAATACAGCACTTAGGAAACACTCAGGATCTTGCTCCTAACCACTATAAAGAGCGTAGACCAACGGAAAAAAGGCTTATTCTTTTATAGCTGCCAACTCATGCTTGAATTGATTCATCGAAATCAACCGCCCACGCAACAGCAGTGGGAAAATCACCGTTGCGGCCGGGGTCAAAGATATGCGGCGCCACGTTTTCTCCACAAAACAGAAGCACCAGCACACATCACAAAGTTCACCAACACATCATTTGAACGTGTGTTCATTCGAAGGGTGAGTTTGAACATCCCGCTTAATACGGTCCAAAACGTTGCCGCAACACAACAGTGAAACAAGGCATGTTTTAGTTTCAGTGAGGCAGCAGTGCGGACACCGTGCGTTACGCACAAGGCCGAATCTCGGCAGATGGCCACACGTCGGGAGAACTTCCCAGCCACGTAACCATCCGAAATCTCGAACATGAGGCGGGAGTGCCGCTGAAGTAAGCTGATGCCGACGGACACTGCATGATTTTTGTATATGTTGATTGGCTAATTGGGTTATTTCCAATTTTAGCACACTTTACTTGCCGTACTTTCTCTGAACGTTAGGCTTGGGAAGGAAAACTGGAGATTTTGCAATGTTTTAGAACATACGCATAAAATGGCGGTGGCTCCTCAGCAGAAGGACCGGCGATGTGTACGTCATAAAAGATTGGGCAAGAAGTTCCCAGAAAGTATTGTAGCAGCTCCTTCTCTGGCTACTCGCCGAGTCTACAAACTCGATCACTGCGCATACCGCCCGCACGCTACACATGGTCTGCAAGCAAGGCAGACTAAAACTACCCATTGACTTGGGCAGCCTCAGCAGTGCTGAGGCTGCCCAAGAACAATCCAAACTTCGTGGCCAGCTGTCGGTAAAAGGACGTGGTGGTTTTGCTATGCGCGCTACATAAAAAGCGGCTCTGAGACTGACGAAATATTTACGTAGCTTCGCTCTGCGAGGAAAAGCCTAAACTTTGCTGCAACTGTAAAACGCTGCTCCGCAGTCTCGAGGAGGCGTTTTCACGTACGCGCCACTTCACCCGAGGAATAGAACACCGCACCAAGTACTCGAACACCCGTCACCCATTCTACGTCGCCCGCCACGCCCGACGCAAATGTGCCAAATCGCACCACCATACTTTTCCCCTGTTCAGTTGAGCTGCAGTCGAGCTCCAGTGGAGTTGCAGTCGAGTTCCAGTCGAGTTCCAGTCGAGTTCCAGTCGAGCTCTAGGCGAGTTCATTCGAGCTCTACCAACTCATGAAATAACAGGATAAACGCTTGATAGCTGTCCTAGTCCCGAATGAACAAGGACATGTCGTCCACATAAGCGGACACTTTAAACTTGGCCTACGAGTGGCAACGGAAAGCAGCGTATTGCAGAGCGTGCATCAATACGGCGGAGCAGCGGGTCGAGACAAATGACAAAAACCAAAGGCAAGAACGGGCAGCCCTGCCTTATCCCACGGGGGACAGAGAACGGACTACTTAAAAGCCTGTTGACAAACATTCGAACGGTCACGTCTGAGTACAGCACAACTAGAGCCTTCTGTACCGTGGTCAGGGAGTCACGCAGAAGCTTCGAAAACAACGCTGATGAAATAGTCCCAACCGTTGAAACCTCGCGAACCGCTGGCGCTTGTCTTACATCAACCCGTTACTCAGCGCAAAGAAAACAGCTGGTACATTTCAGGCAAACTCTGTGTATATAACCGGCAGCCCCCGCGTTCCTTTATTAGGAACGCTCGTTGGGTTGTTTTTTTACGATAGTAAACGAAAAAAGTGGCCCCGCAAGAAACAAGTGCCACTTTCGAAATGCCGCAGGAAGGCTCCAGCCGCTACAGAAAAAATTGGCGCGTTCGACATGCAGAAGAAAGGCTCTAGCCACCCAAGAAAAAAATGAAGCGTTAGAAATTCCACAGAAAGGCTCCAGCCGCCCAAAAAAAGAAAGAGGTGTGTTAAATGCCGCAGAAAGACTCCAGGCGCAGAGGAAAAAAATGGAGCGTTGGTATTGATGCAGAAAGGCTCCAGCCGCGCAAGAAAAAAACTTACGCGCTCGAAATGGCGCAAAGCAGCTGCAGCCTACGAAATTACAGCAAGCGCAAAAAGAATAAAACTCCTGCTGGCTTAGTTTAAGGCAGGGGGCACGCGAGCTCTGTGATGGCGGGAAATTTGAAATGCAGCAGTGGGCGGATAACGGCGCTGCAGCCCATTATGGCGAATCACTGCTGTTTACTTCGCACAGCTTTCACATTGATTTGAACAGCTTTAGTTGTTTTTTTATGGTGAGAGCGAAAATAAAATTCGGTGGGCGATTGTATATATTTATTGAATATGATGCTCATTACGCGCATAAAAAATAATTTATAGGTGCCGAGTACCTTAGGACCGCACAATGTCAGTCTGCGTCCGTGCGCACAGCATTTACAATCACAAAAAAACAGACAGGCACCGCAGGATTCGAGCCTGTGTCTGTAAACCCGACAAAATTTGTGTCAGTGTCTTATTCATTGTGCCACGACCGTGAGTTAGTACCCGAGAGTCCCACGGGTTACTCCCTCACCTGTAACGCGCGGAGTACCTTCGGACCTCCAATGTCCGTCCGCGTCCATCCGTGCGCGCACCACCATCAAGCGGAAATCAAGCGAAGTTGGGCCGTGAGTTGCAGTTTCATTTAGGGAACAATCAATGTGCAACTCACGGCTCAAATCGAATGACGGTCGGAGTGCAAATCGGCTGTCACTCGGGGCACAACTTGGATGTCATTTCGAGTCCCTCTACTCTGCACCCCCGCCATCATCCACGGAGTGGACATGCTTCCAATTTTTTGTTCTTTTCACCTATATTTCGTGTAGCATTTATGAACCGTTCTGAAACGTTTTGTCGAGCAATTCCTTTGTCAAGGCTGAACAAGAAAACAAATTTATTTGGTATACGAACATTGATTTCATTCAAAACAGCCAGCAAAAAGGAGGAGACTAAAGCAGAAGGCGAGGGGTGAAAAAGGTGACAGCAGGCGCCAGGAAAAAATGGGGAGAATCTCTCGTTTTTCGGCGCAATTCGTAGCTTCCGAGAAGAAACATTGGCCGCGTATCTGCTCCTTTCATTGCAAACGTATTCAAAAGACGATATAGTCTTTGCAGACATTTGCAAGGAAATGCCCTCTTTTGCTTTCCCGCTCACCTCTCATACTGTTCCTGTACCGTCGCGCTCATCCCAAGGTAAACACACCAAGGGTTTGCTCAAGGCGGTTTGAATTTACCGCGTTCCATTGCTACAGGCCGGATTCCTCGATGCAAGCGCTGCAGTACGGCGGTGACGCGCGTGAATTGAGGCGGCCGTCTACAAGGTTTATAGAACAGTGTGGCCGTGCTCAACGTGCGTTCCAAGCAGAACGTGTAACCTAGCTAGTGGAACAACCGATTAAACCCTGGCCAATCTCGCATTGTGGGTGCCTGCCAAGATCTTTGAGTACATCATCATGTTCATCTTTCGTTGCTGTTGTCGCGTGATTATTTATATTCCGCAGTAGAAGTAGAATATCATTTGCTATGGAAAAAACAAGCATCCACGAATTTTTTTAATAAAGGAACACTGTAAATATCCCCGTGTACTAATTTCCTGCCCTATATTTGCGTAAATTCTTATTCTTGTTCAACAAAGTTGACAAGTATGAACATATAAACCGGGCTTTGACGTTTACCTCTGGCTGTGAGTACTCTGCTTCCGGTAGCGCTGGCGAGCGGACGCAAGATGTCGAGCTCCCCAGTTGGAGCGGTCGTTGCGGCTTCGGGCCGCGGAAACAGGACAACGGAAAACGAAGCACAGGGCTACCAGATAATTCTGCCTCAACTGCCATCAGGTCGGTTCGTTTTGAACACAGTATTCTTGCACGCTGACGTCAAAGCGAGGCCTTATGGAGTGGAAGATTTTCGAGACGCGCTCGCACGCTTGGAACTGCTCCCCGACGTGATAGCGTTGGGACCGTTCCAAATGAATCACGTGTGGGCAGTAACATTCAAGGACGCCGAAAGTGCCAAAAAGTTGGTTGATTTTTGCGACGTAAAAGTAAAAGATCTTCGCTGCATGGTCATCGACCCGAACAACCAGGTGCTGCGAGTGAAAGTGCACTGGGTTCTTTATGGTGTGCCCGACGACATGGTGCGAGCCGCGTTTGCGCCGTACGGCGTAGTGACTGACGTCGCAAGAGACCGATGGCGTGTGTCTGGGTGCGGCGACAAGGGCTCGACAACGCGCCTTGTGTCGCTGAAACTCAACGCAGGCGTCTCCCCCGACGACGTGCCCCACCAGCTCCGAATCGCCGGGGACAACGCACTCATAGTCGTTCCGGGGCGTCTCCCGCTTTTCCTGCGGTGTCAACGTTCTGGACACGTTCGACGGGAGTGTCGTGTTCCGCGCTGCACTCGTTGTCGTCGTTTTGGCCACAAGGCCTCACAGTGCGTGCAAACTTACGCCACTTTCGCCGGATCAGTGGGGTGTGACGACAAATCTGAGCACCTCATGGATGAAGCTGAAGCGGAAGAAGTCGCCGCTGGAGGAGGGGGAGACGAGCCAGCGTCGACGCATGAGCTCAAGGACCTGCCGACGTGCAAGTCACCCGCCGTACAAGCTGGCATGGGCCAGGGAAAAGATAATGACCGGCTGGGCCTCAATACAGACGACTTATCACTGCCACCAGTGAACCAAGCTGCCCAAGGAGGAGCTATCCTTGAAACCGACCAAGCGGACGGTGGGAAGGAGTCTGAAGATGACACCATCGATATGGACACGAGCAAGGACCTCGCTAGCAGCACCTGCGGAAAGCGTGGACGCGAGAGCAACGCCGAAATGACAGAAGGCGACAACGCGGCTTCCGACGAGCCGCCTTGGAAGGCGGTGCTGGGGCGGCGTTCCACACAGAAGCCCAAGCGTAGCGTCCCCCCGGACAGGAGGGAGACAGCGTCGACGCCGGCGACGACGCCGACATAGTCGCGCGAGTGGTGTGCGCCGGTGGGCGAGTGAGCCAGCGTCGGTCATCCTTGTGTCTGAGACTCCTGGCCCGTAATGCAGTAGTGTATTCTGCGCTGCTTTTGAATCCATGCCCCGTACCCGTGGTGCTGTGTGTGGTGTATGGGGGGGCAGAACAACGTAAGGATATTGTCGTATTGTCGAGGTCGGAACAGGTGCCATAAATTGGTATGGGGCACATGACAGCTTCTATGTCATTTCGACGGCGCATTTGGCTGACTACAGCGGTTCGCTCCTCTTCCTGGCAATAATGAAAGCACCATCCTGTCCACACGCTCATTAATGTGAATGGCAACGAATCTCCTTTCAGCACTTAAGGTGGCAACAATCAACGTCAGGGGCCTGTCGTCAAAAAGGAGACAGTACCAGCTTAACCGCCTTTTTCTGGAAGACGATATCGACATAATCGGCGTTCAAGAGACGAAAATTGAAAGTCAAGAGCAAACGGACCGAATGGTGCAAACTTTCAGAGCACGATATAACGTTTGCGTGTCCCACTCGGTAGGCCCGTCAGCTGGATGTGCGCTTTTTCTGCGTAATTCGGTGGGAATTTTTGAAGAAAGTGTCCGTGTTTGCGAAAGCGGTCGCTTTATTGCTTGCGATTTTTTTTACTCGGAAATGGCAGGGAGACTGATTTGTGTATATGCGCCAAATAAGGAAGTGGATCGCCGCCTATTTTTTGAAAGTTTGAAAGTGTATTTAAACTGCGATAGGCACATAATATTTCTTGGCGATTTCAACTGCGTCTGTTCGAGCGCTGATAGAGCAAAAAAACCGCCGACACATGATTTGAGTGCGATGGTTTTAAATAGCCTAGTGCATGAGTTTGGCCTGGAGGACGTCGCGTGTGTTCTGTCGAACATGAATGCACCACAGTACACACATTTTCAACGTGAAAGTCACGCAAGATTGGACAGAGTTTACGTATCACTGGGTCTTGTGCCTCTGTGCGAGGCCTACAACGTGAAACCGCTGTCCTTCAGCGACCACAGCATGGTGACGTTTACAATAGGTCAGAAGCAAAGAAAAACTCGCTTTAGCTGGGATACCTGGAAATTCAATATAAAACTACTGAATGATGAACTATTCACAACTGGTGTAAAGAAAAGATTAGAGCAGGCAATCGGAACAGAAAGTGGGTCACTTATCACTGTCTGGGAACAGCTAAAAAGTGACGTTAAGATAAGTGCAATAGAAAGATCGTCCGTCATACGTCATAAAGAAAAGGAGGAGGAAACACCACTACAAAGCCAGTTGCACTTCTTGCTAGGCATTGAGGCTCAACAGCCTGGAACTTTTACAAAAGAAATAAGAGAACTTAAAAATAACTTGGAGGTCATTGACATCGAGAATTACAGGGATGCCATAGTGCGCGCACGCGCAGAGCGACTCTGGTTGGGCGAAACGCCAACCAAACGTTCCCTGAGTGACGAAAAATTCCCCCGCATTTCCCCGAGGGGGAGAATGTGAAAGTGCGAATGCACGGTTGTCGGCCCGCTTGCGGCGCTTGCGCTCGGCCCCCGCAGCCCACCGCCTCGCCGCCTTCTCTTCCATCTCTTCCATCGGGTTTGTAGTATCACGTGTACACCACGCAGTTATCAAGCCGCTATAACGCCGCTGAGTCGCCAACGCACGCCGCTGACGACGTAGTTTGAATGCGTTAAAGATATAAGGCGCGTCACTAACACTGATATCACCGTCGCGTCCGTGGCTTGGTCGGTAGAGCGTCGCGCTGCGGCCGCAAAGTCCTCGGATCGAAACCTGGCGCCGGATGCTGTTTCATTTTTAAATATAGAGGAGCACTGCGGACGCCGCCGCCGCCGCCGCCGGCGGTGGATGGTTTGGGGTCGGTGTTATGCGCAAAAGAATGAGATTAAAGCTATTCGATACAATAATGTGGTTTCTAGGAACCCTGAAGTCGTGGAGCGCGCGTTCTTTGAACATTATAAGGAACTGCTGGGAACTGAAAAGCAACGCAGTAAAGATTACGAGCTAACTTTCTTGCCGTCAATGCCAAAGTTACGGGATGATGACAGAGCAAGCATGAAGGCGCCGATCAGTTTGCAGGAGATAAATAACGCCATCCACGAATTATCCATAGGGAAGTCACCGGGGCCACATGGATTGGGAACCGAGTTTTACAAGTTCTTCAAAGAAGATATAGCAGTAATTTTGTACAGGGTCATAACGGAAGCGTATGAATACAAGAGAACACCGCCTTCGTTCCGGAATAGTCATATTGTGTTAATTCCTAAAACTGATGATCCTGAAAAGCTGTTGGCGGTAGAGTCGTATCGGCCAATCAGGTTAACGAATGTTGATTACCAACTTTTCATGAAGGGTTTGGCTAGAAGACTGCAAGGAGTAATAAAAACAATTGTTGGAACCCATCAAACATGTGGAATTCAGGGAAGATCTATTTTTACCAATATTCATCTCGCAAGAAGTGTATTAGAGTGTTGCGACGCTCTAGGGGGCCACGTGGCGATGATACAATTTGATTTGCAGAAGGACTTTGACCGTGTTGCGCATAACATTCTTTTCTCAGTGTTAGAACACGTTAACGTAGGATCCGTCATCCTCGAAGGTGTAAAGATGTCGTACACTCAGTGCTCAGCTCGTGTCATTGTAAACAAAAAAGTGGGACGAAGTTTTGATATACTACCGTCGGTGAAGCAGAGGTGCCCCTTGAGTCCCTTGTTGTGTGCGATTTATCTTGAACCCTTTTGTTTAAAGATTCTTCAAAATGAAAATATACACGGATTCCGTTTGCACTGCAGTGAAGTTAAAATTTTGTCATATGCCGATGACATCGCTGTTTTTTGTAGTGATAGGAAAAGTGTGAGGGAGGTGGTGAACGATCTAAAGCGATTTTGCGAGCTGTCTGCCAGTGCAGTTAACTGGAACAAGTGCATAGGATTTTGGCACGGTGACTGGCAAAGTAAGCCAGTGTTTTTCGAGAACATGCCTTGGACGACAATTCCGGCCAGGTATCTGGGCATCCCCCTTAAAAACTACCAGGATGCTAGAGAGTACTGGGACGGAGAAACTGATAGAGTTAGAGAGAAATTAACACAATGGGGGGGAAGGGATCTGTCAATGTTTGCCCGTGCATCAGTATGTAATGTGTTTGCTGTTGCCAAGGTATGGTACGTCCTACAGGCGATTTCTATGTCAAGAAGGAATATACAAAAGCTGCACAGAGTGTTTGCGGTGTTTTTGTCAGGCTCAAGTTGGGAGCGCATGAGTCGAACTAATTTGTTTCGCTCGGTGAAAAGTGGGGGATTGGGACTGGCACATTTGTTTATCCGACAAATAGTTTCTAGGTTTATGTTTCTGAGAGATCAGAGAGATTGCTTTCTACGTACTGTGGTACAAGTCCGACTACGTGATGTTATTCCAGACTATGTAGTTTCAACTTCTGAAATGCGATGTGTACGTGTGCGTGGGTTCTTGCGGGAAGTTGTGGATGCTTTTAGGATTTTAAGGGTTAGGTTTTCCTCGGAGTATTTGAGTAGTCTACCGCGAAAACGTTTGTACAAAGATATGATTGATGTGTGTCTGCCTGTTCCGGTTTATCGTCAGTTATATGCAGTTGGTTCAGGAAAAATGTTCTAAAAAGAGTGAAACGAATGCCAGTACGTTCATCTGTTAAATCTTTCTTCTTTAAACTTCATAGCGGCACGCTTCCGGTAAAACCCTGGCTGCAGGAAAAAGGAGTATATGTACACCCATGGACACCTAACTGTAGACTATGCCAAAAGCTGGAAACAATTGAGCACATCTTTCTGGACTGTTGGGATGCGGTGTTTCACTGGGACATGCTCCAACGAACTCTGAAAAAAGACTTACCATTAACGCCTTATGGCATTCGCTTTTTGCCCGTAAACAATGATGGAGGCGTGCCCTATGATATGTTCATGGCACTTAGTCTGCATTCTATGTGGAAAACTCGCATGGCGGTTCAAAATGCCGAAGAGGATGCTCGCACAGTGCGAGAGTACTTCATTGAAAGCGTTGCTTATATAAGAGAAGTTTATCGAGTGATGCCGGAAGAGCCTGAGTGGTTAGCCATTCTGGATGTTCTAGCGCAATTTAAAATGTTTTAAGCCACTCCCTTCGGCCGATTGGTGGCTGGAGCTAGTAATTTGTGTACTGAACAGTGCGTGTTGTGTTGTCGCCAAGCAGGCAATAAAGAAAAAAACAAAAAGTGAGGCTGAATCGAGTCACAGACAGGCAGACCGAAATTTCTGGGTTTAAGTAGCTCAAGAACGACTATCGTCTTTAAAACCGTCAAAATTTGGCATGCGCACTCGTACGGTCGTCGGTTCAATCTCGTGTAAAATGGGCACCATGAGTAATGAAGGGTTTACTGCACCTTACGTGTGCTTTGGTTGGGGTGCAAATATTTGAACGTTTATACATCGGAAAATTCCTTCCTTATTTCTCAGGCTTTATGTTACGCTTCTTTAGTTCGCCGACCAGTGACTTCAAATACATGATTTAAGGGGCGTTCTTACCGCAGGAACAAGCATTCTAAAACAAAATATATCTAATTTTAAAAATTATCTTCCGCATCAGCATAATGACTGTAAAAATTAACGTTGTCCTCCTGTATTATGTCTCTTGTGTACAGTACCTGATCTATTTAGCACAGTATTACAAACTCTATGTTAAGAATAAATGTAGCAGTGATGTTGTGCATTCGCTATCATTTTCATCTGTGCGCATGAGGAAGCGGAAACCATGCACTCATGAGCAAAGTCATACTGAAAAATTTCTTGAGAGTTTCAGCTTGACGTCTCAGCTAGCGTTCGGTTTCGCTCTCACGAAAATCCCGTGTTTCACAATAGTTTATTATAATTGGATAAGGTGAAGGTTCTCACCAAGAGTGTTGCTTTGACGTTGCACTCTGCACATTACTCAAAGCAGTTTTCTCTTGTTCTAATTGTATGTTGTTTCGATATTATTCAAATGAATAACAGTTATATTGGCGATACGCCGATAACTCAAACAGTTAGTAAACGAGCTCCGACGCGATTCATAGCCTGATTCTTTGTGTATATAATTTCCGAATACTTTTTTGCAGGTGGCTGGTGTGGCTGGTTTACTAACCAACACGGCCAGACGGATAATTCTGATTGTAATTCAGAGTTCACAAAGTGCTTGCGGGCAGTAAATGCTACTGGTTGGAACACACCTGTTCATAACCATCATTGCGAAAACAAGTGTCCCTCAGCGTGATATCATAATTGTGCCATTCTAAATCCTTGCAGTGTTTCACGCTCAATGAGTGATTGCCCACCCACTTGCAAACCTCGATTGGGAGCAGCAGTCCTCGTGCTGAACACAAAACAGTTTTCGTTACAATGTTTTTTATTACTGGCTACCAAATTTTCGTAATATTTTCTTCAGCGCAGGTGCTTTGTTTACTGGCATTTCTTTATTGGAATAAAGACGTTTTTGTGTAAAGAAGTGTTTTGTTAAAAACCATTTTTTTTGAAAGAATAAAAAATTATTAAAAAAATGAAATGGTATCTTCTGTTTTGGAGGGGATGGGTTTCAAGCTAATAATCATCGAAAATACGTTTGTTGTGAGAACCCGCTTTAAATACGAGAATATGAAACTTGCCATTAAATTGTCCTAAGGTGCTCCCCGGCAAGGGGAAGAGAAAAAATTCCCGCGCCTTTCCGCGAGGGGAACACGAGTAAATGCAGAGCATTGGGGCCTCAGTACTGATTGAAGGCAGTGTTGCTTCCATCGCTTCTTCTGTGATGCTGGAGTAGCAGACACGAGTAAACGTGGGCACGAGCGTCAACCAAGGAAGGAAGGAGCAACGCAGTGACTGAAACACGAGCGACCGCTAGCCGCTATATTTGCAGCGCGCGCAGTAGAGGGAGAGCAGTACGGGGGGGAGAGCGCGCATGCGCAAGCAGCGCGCACCCTTCCATGACCCAACGCGCAGCTATCACGCACCTGTTAGGCCGAGACCGCGACGGAGCGAATGGGCTGACTACGACGCATGCGCGCGCCAGCTGCTGTTGAGAGAGAGGAGGGAAGAAGAGGCGCACCTGCTGCGGACTCGAAACTGTTGACACCGTCCGACGCAGGAACAGGCGAGGCTAAGAAATGCTCTGCATTTAATAAAAGCGGAAGCGGTAGCTCAGTGGCTATGGCGTTGTGTTGCTGAGACCAATGGCGCGGGTTTGATTCCAGGATGCAGCACCCGCTTTTTCTAATAAAGGCGAAGGGCCAAAAAGCCCGCGCGGTCGTGATTTCGGTGCAGGTTAAAGATTTCGAGGTGGTATAATTTATTCTCCAGCCCTGCACTTCGACCTGCCTTACCGTCCAACCTTGTAGTAAATTAAATAAAAAAGACACGCAACAAGCAAACTCCACTAACTGCGAGTGCCCGATGAGGAAGAGTCGGGGCAGCATCATTTACAGTTCTGGAAAACCGGAGAAATTAGGTAAGGCAAAGAAGGCGAGAGGTTCCAAAAAGATTTAAACGTGACGAGGGCTACCAGCCAATGGATAACAACATGTTCTCTTGATGTGCCTGCGGCAGTCGACCGGACGGTGGGAGCGCTACAGACAAACATTGCTTGCATGCCATCGCTTCCCACCTCGTTGGACCCACTTTCAGTGGTTTTACATTCACACCATGACAGTTCACGGAAGGCTAAATGAGCAGCACCGCTCCAACCGCAGCAGCCACAGCAGCTAGTTATCATCGACGCTGTCTCAGAAAACCCCGCCGAAAGTGCGACGTGTTTCTCTGGCGTACATAACCCCACAAGAATTTGACTGATGGAAGTATTTTTTGTTTCTAGTTCAGCATTCGCGTATGCACCGACACTTCACTTACCAACCTGTTTCATTCCTTTTTGTTTGAATAAGGACTCAGCTCTTTTGAATTGTACTTCTACATAGTCATTTGTAAAGTGCTCGTGATACGGTTCTCAACCTGCGTTACCACAACAAATCGCGTATCCGAGCAAAATATTCCTAATATATTAATAGAACGTAGAACCTACAAGCTTAATTGGCGCGTCCTGGCGCATCCTAAATCTCGAAGCCTTTGTCGTAATAAACAAAGAATTGGGTATCAAGGACGGTTGGTGGAGACGGCACACATGCTCCTCACAAAACAATGCCCAGCAGAGCTTTTGGCTGTCGCCGCTAGTCCCCAGAAGAGATCGACACGGTTCTATGCGAACAACAGACAGCCGTCAACAGACGCCTTACTGGTCATGAGTAGATGCCAAGAAGGCGTTTCCTCGGACACCGGCGCAGTTCCTAATTGAAGCCACCCGAACTTTTTGCCCCAAAGCTTGAAAATCAATGATCTTGCGTCCACAAGCCCAGAGATAAAGCATCGAGCACGGAATCTATGGGCAATCATGGAACACCTGTGGCGCCGTTGGCACAGAGAATAGCTGCTTCGCTTGCGCTCTGCACATGAAGATGCATGACTATCGCGTCCAAAAGTGCATATCGGCGACCTTGTCCGCAACCAGGACGACCCCTCTTGCCGACTTCTCTAGCAACTACGGCGGCTGTTGCAGACTTTCCCAGGCCGTGACGGTTTCGCCCGGTCGTATCTTTAGCAAGTCTTATCAGGACAAGGTACTCCATAAGGACACCAGTAAAATACCAATCAGGAAGGGCATCAGACAAGCAGACATAGTCTATCCAATGTTATTCATAGCATGTTTGCAAGAGGTATTCAGAACAAGAGATTGGAACAATTGGGCGTAATGGTTAATTGAAATACCTTAGTAACCTCAGATTTGCTGATGGCGTTGCCTTGCTGGACAAGCAGAGTATAATTGTGGTCCCTAAAATTAATATGTAGAACACTAAAGTACTGCTTAATAACCGCGGGAGAGCACGGCGGATTCAGATAGACGGTGGTGCAGTGCAAGTGGTAAGCGAATATACCTACTTAGACCACGTCGTGATCCTGGATCCCCACCATGAGGCGGAGATAATTAGAAGAATTAGAATGCGGTGGAGTGCATTCGGCAGGCATTCTGAGGTAGTGAATGGCGGCCTACCATTGTCGCTGAAGAAGAAAGTGTATGGGAACTGCATCTTCTCGGTACTTACATAGGGGGCAGAGGCATAAAGGTTTCAACTTAAATTGAGGACAAATCAGCGATCAAAGGAATGGAAAACGACAGGGGTAAATTTAAGGCACAAGAAGCGAGCGGAGTGGGTCAGAAAAAAAAACGCGTGTTACGGACATACTAGTCGAAATTAGGAAGAAATGGGTGTGGGCAGGGCATGTAATGTGAAGAAAACAGATGGTCATTAAGAGTAAAACAGTGGATCCCTGGAGAAGGCAAGCGTGGCAGGGGGCGGGAGAAAATTAAATGGGCAGATGGGATCAAGAAGTCTGCAGATATAAATTGGTCGCAGTTAGATAATAACCAATTGATTACCAAATCGCAATTGATAAAAACAAATTAGGTTGTCTTTTAGCACGTATTACAAAAGGAGAAAGGTCAACTGGATCTGATAAATAGCGAATATAATGGTAATATTAATAGTTTATTTTCCATAAGCTGTACAAGTTTATAGGGAAATAAAGGAAAAAAGTCGCACAAAATCAACTTGACTGGCCTTTACAACCCGTGTAGGTTGGAGCAGCATGTTGAGGAGTGGGCAGATGGTAGAGGTATGCCGTGCTATGGTGCCAAATGGTGCTGTGGCGGCGCCCCAGCAGCTTGCGTCGTCTGCTGCCGCAAACGGGCAGGCTCCTGGAACGATGACGCTGGGGCTGAGCTACGAGTGGCGAGTGCTGACCACGCGCTTGCGGTGCGCGCTGGGCACGAGCGTGGAATAAAGGGGGCACCCAGTTTGGGTCCACGGCGCTGTAGCGTGCAGACGTGTGTCTTCTCATCTCTCGGTCGCCGTCGCGACATTGGTGACCCGTACGTTGCAGCGGAGCCACGTACTCAGAATGGACCCTCCCCGCGACGCCAGCGGTCCTTCTGTGTCCTCCGCTGCCTCTTCACCTGGCATCTCCGCCGTCGCTTGCCGTTTGCCCCCCTTCACCGCTAAGCACCCCGATGTGTGGTTCCTTCAAGCCGAGGCAAGCTTCCGAGTGAGTCACATCACGCCGCAAGAGACCCGCTTCAACCATCTGCAACAGTCACTGCCTATTGAGATCGCGGTTAAGGTTCGTGACATCCTTGCCAACCCGCCTACCACGAACCCTTACGACACGTTGAAGGCTGCCATCTTGAGCCGCAGGAGCCCTTCGGAACGGCAGCGTTTCCAGGGGCTGCTTTCTGCAGAGGAGTTGGGTGATCGTCGACCTTCGCAGCTCCTTCACGAACTGCAAACCCTGCTCGGCGACGCACCTTCTGCCACGGACTCCCGTTTGTTGAAGGAACTTTTCCTGCGACGGCTCCCCTCTTCTGTGCAGATGATCCTCGCGACTGCTTCTGACCTTCCCTTATCCGCGTTGGCCGCGCATGCTGACAAGATAATCGAAGTCGCCACGTTGCATCCGCCTTTGTCCACGGTGGCATCCGCTCAATCTTCCGACCATACCACCGTGGCGGCGCCTGCTACTCCTTTGCCCTCACCGCTATCCGACGACCTCGACGCTCTCCGAGAGCGCATGCAAAACTTGGAGGAGCTCGTCGCCTCGGCTGGTTACAGCTCGCCGCCGCCTCGCAACCCTCGAGCTCGCCGGTTTTGCCCTTCTCGCCGTACCCCGTCTCCGCAAGTATTTCGCCAGGAAGGCACAACGCTCCTGCCACCTCAACACCCTGATTCATTGTGCTGGTACCATCGCCGCTTCGGTGCAGCGGCGCGACGTTGCACCCGTCCTTGCGGCTGGCCGGGAAACGGGACGAGGGATCGTTAGCGGCGGCGACCGATTCCCAAGTCAGCGACAGTCGCCTCTTCTACATCACAGATGCAACCAGTGGTCAAGGTTTCCTAGTTGACACTGGTGCTGAAGTGAGTGTGCTCCCTGCTAATTCCTGTGACCGCACTCAAGCACCACTGTGCCATCTCCAAACCGAAAAAAATCCCTTATGGTAAACATCGGCCTACGCCGTGCGTTCTGCTGGATTTTCCTCGTGGCCAACGTGAGTCACGCCATTCTAGGAGCCGGTTTCCTTTCGCACTTCGGCCTCCTGGTTGACATGGCCCAAAAAAAAGAATCCTGGACGCCACAACCAGCCTTTCTGTCATCGGCAAATCGTCTCCAGTCCATCCGTTCGCATTTACGCTTCTTTGCGACCTACCTTCTCCGTACCGGGAATTGCTGAACGAGTTTCCTTCCCTGACTGCCCCTCCAGACTGGACAAAGCCAGTGAAGCATGACGTTGTTCATCAGATCATCACCACCGGTCCACCTACGCACGCTGTATCGCGTCGACTGGCTCCAGAGAAACATAAAATCGCGGAACAGGAATTTCACCACATGGTTGAAATCAGCATTGCTCGCCCGTCATCGAGCAACTGGTCCTCGTCGTTACACGTGTTCCCGAAGAAATCAGGAGACTGGGGACCCTGTGGTGATTACCGCTCCTTGAACGTGGCCACTGTACCCGACAGGTACCCCCTACCTAATATACAGGACTTCACCAATAACCTCAGTGGATGTACCATCTTTTCAAAGCTTGACCTCCAAAAAGCCTACCACCAAATCCCCGTAGCCCCGGATGACGTCAAGAAAACTGCCATCATTACACCGTTTGGCCTCTTCGAATTCACTGGGATGCCTTTCGGGTTACGCAACGCAGCTCAGACTTTTCAGCGCTTCATAGACGTCGTCCTCCATGGTCTACCCTTTGTTTTCGCCTACATAGATGACGTTTTTGTCACCAGTTCATCGCTATCTGAGCACCTGCACCATCTACAGATAGTTTTCGAACGCCTAGCAGAGCATGGCCTCATCCTTAATAGCGAAAAGTGTGCGTACGGGTTGCCGTCGTTGGAGTTCCTCGGTCATTTCGTTGACTGCAATGCAATTCGCCCTCTGCCAGACAAAGTGAAGGCCATAATCGACTTTCCCCTACCTGAGTCCTTGCGCCAACTGCGCCGTTTCCTATGGCTGGTGAATTATTACCGACGGTTCATCCCGGACTGTGCGGCCATTGTTCAACCTCTCGAAACTTTCCTTTAAACTTCCAAGTCTCCCGCCTGGCCTCTTCTACCCTCCTCGTGCACCCACGCCACAACGCTCCCACAAGCCTGATGGTAGATGCTCCCCACTGTGCGATTGGAGGTGTACTTCAGCAGCACATCCGCGGCAGCTGGCACCCGCTCGGTTTCTTTTAGAAGAAGCTTTCTCCCACTGAGCAACGGTACAGCACTTTCGGATGGGAACTCCTGGCGGCATACCTCGCTGTGAAGCATTTCCGCTTTTTCCCCGAAGGCCGCAGTTTCGTGATCTTCACCGATCACAAGCCTCTTACGAACGCCTTCAAGTCATCGAAGACTACATATTCTCCCCGATAGACGCGACATTTGGCTTATCTTGCAGAGTTTACGGCGGACATTCGGCATGTCAAGAGAGTTAACAAGATTCCAGCCGACGCCCTTAGCCGTATTTCCGCCATACAGCGCTCCGGTTTCAGTTCTCAGGAGTTGGCCCAAGCCCAAAGCGATGACGAGGAGCTCCGAACTCTACGTTCTTCAAACAGCTCCTCTCTCCACCTCGAGGACATTCTATGCCCTGATTCGGGAATCAGCATCGTTTGCGACATTGCCCCGGTCCCAGGCCGCAGACGGCCGTACCTTCCTGCGTCTCTCAGGCGCATTGCCTTCAACTCTATTCACCGTCTCTCTCATTCTGGAGTTCGTGCCTCACGGCGTTTGATTGCCGAGAGATACGTCTGGCCGGGCATGAATACTGACGTACGCGCCTGGGCACGTTCCTGCCTCGCCTGCCAACAATGCAAGGTCTCTCGGCATACCACATCGCCCCTGGCTACTTTCCCACTACCGGACTCAAGGTTCTCCACGATTCACGTGGACCTTGTTGGCCCACTACCACCATCTAAGGGCTGCCGCTACATCTTGACAGTGATCGACCGTTTTACCCGCTGGCCGGAGGCTTCTCCAATCGACTATATTACGGCTGAGACTGTTGCTTCCACGCTTATGTCGACGTGGATCGCCCGTTTTGGCGTGCCGTCGGAGATTATCACAGACCGTGGCCGCCAATTTGAGTCCACACTCTTTCGCCGCTTGACATGCCTACTCGGTGTTACTCACCTAAAAACAACGGCCTATCATCCTCAAGCCAACGGCATGGTCGAGAGGTTTCATCGTCAGCTCAAGGCCTCGCTGATGGCTCACGAATCACCTGAGCAGTGGGCAGTTCACCTTCCTCTTGTGCTGCTAGGATTACGCACTGTCATCAAAGATGATCTTGGTTGTGCCGCATCCCAAATGGTCTACCGCACGTCTTTGCGATTACCGGCAGAGTTCCATGGTCCCTCCACAGCCTCAAGATAACCCTTCCTCTCCTGGCCCATCCTACGTAAAAGATTTAACCCGGTTTTTCAGCTATATCCGTCCCCAACCGCCACGGCCGTGTTCCACAAAACCCACTTTTATTCACCCAAGTCTTTCTGTCAGCCAATACGTTTCCATCCGTGTCGACAGTGCCCGCCGGCCACTTCAACCGCCCCACACCGGCCCTCATCTCGTCATTTCACGCGGCGAACAGACGTTTACAGTTCGCGTTAACGGCCGCGACACTGTCGTTTCCATCGATCGCCTCAAGCCCGCTTTCACCGAGGCCGAACCGCCTGCCTTCGATACCACCATCCACCACTCCACCCTGAACACCACCACTCTCCCCTCCGTTCGCAGCACCACCCGTGAACATCCCAGAGCAAAGACTGTCCGTTTTGCCGACAATCCGTCTGAAGAGGGGGGGGGGGCTATGTGGCGGCGCCCCAGCAGCTTGCGTCGTCTGCTGCCGCAAACGGGCACGCTCCAGGAACGATGACGCTGGGGCTGAGCCACGAGTGGCGAGTGCTGACCACGCGCTTGCGGTGCGCGCTGGGCACGAGCGTGGAATAAAGGGGGCCCCCAGTTTGGGTCCACGGCGCTGTAGCGTGCAGACGTGTGTCTTCTCATCTCTCGGTCGCCGTCGCGACAGTGCCATTTATAGCCAAATGCCCTTGACCAATCTAGTCCCGACTTGTGTTGGGTACTTACCGGCTGGCGCTTAGATTTGCCACTGCGATCCCAAAGTGACGCGAAGGGGTTCCTCCAGGTGGTTCATAGGCACGCCCCACAGCACGGTCCCCCCTGCAAACACTGAACACAAGTCCGTCCCAACAGTCCAAAGGGCGCAGATTTCAGAGTCCGCAGTTGAAAGTCCATGAGCAAGTACGTTTAGCTGAAAGTCTATGTATAGAGCCGCAAACGTATCATCAACGGTCCCACGAGGAATTTCTCACATGCGACCGCTTCCGGGAGCAGCCGCAACAATGTGGTGTCCCCAGATAGGAACCGGGCACAGCCGTAATAAGCCCCAGCAACACCGCTAGAGCGAAAAGGAGAGTCCAACGCATCGGTTCCAGATATTTCTCCTTATTTGGGTGAGTTCATTCTTTTTTCTGCCAGGAGCTTAGCGGTGCTGGGACATAAGATCCCTGTGCTCACTCCTTTGGCAGAAATTCTGGGGAAAATAGGTTTTATCTGGCGAAACTATTGCGATTGCGCCGTTAGACTTTGCGCTCGCTGACTTTGGACCGCAGTTGTTCAGATACAGAGTCAAGTCAGGAATAACCCAGCAGACAAGCATTACGTCTGATCATGCATTGGGGACCGCCTCAGTTAAGCCCTCTCCGTTCCTCAGCTCTTCGGTAACTGAGGGTACGGTGGTACTAATATCTGCGGTAGAAATGGTGAAGGTGGTGGTCGACAATCCCCCTTTGGAGAGCCTGGGGGCGCTCCTGAGGTGGCCAATTCCTCACGCTGTAGTGTTTATCGGGGGGATTGTTACAGGAGCCTGATTTCACTGACGATGTGGCTGCAATAGGTTGGGAGTTGTTTTCAGCACTGTCTGAGCCTAAAACAAAATCACAGCAGTGGTATGGCAGTCTGTAATGGATCTTTACTTTGACCTGCAAAGAATGGTTGCTAACTTGAGCATCGCGAAGGCCCGCGCAGAAGACCAAGTTTTAGAGCTTCGGAGGCGCTTGGAGGGGTTGCCTAAAGAGGGATCGTGGGTTCTGGTCTGGGATGTTAGGCTCCCTTCTTTCGCGGAGGTCTCGGCCCGTCCGGACGGTGCTTCTTCGTTCCGTCCGAGGGCGGGTCATCTGCGGCGGGCCTGACGTCCCCTTTCGCGTCGAGGCAGCCGGAGCACATGCTGCATCGGCGACTCGCGACCCCCTTTTGCAACCCCTGGCAAGGACATTGCAGCTCTGATCAAGAATACGTTTGTGGCGGCCACTTCGTCATCGAGAGCAAGAGCCACCATCATCATCATTGGCCGCTGCCGCCAGCGTCAGAAGCGCGTGGCCACGACACGCAGGACGAGCCAAGCGACACAGAACATCATGGCCTATGCGCTGCTCGGCCGCACTCCTCGGGCTGCTCCCTGATTCTCGGCCCATGTTGTCGTCCCCACGCAACTCTAAATAAATCTTGATGAATTCATAGCGCAAAAAGGACGAGGACAGAGAGAGAACACACAACACAGCGCTGTGTTGTGTGTTCTCTCTCTGTCCTCGTCCTTTTTGCGCTATGAATTCATCAAGATCGCCACACCAACTTGCCCAAGAATCCGTACTAGTGATCTAAATAAATGTTGGCCCTGCCGCACCGCCTCATCGGCCGCCTACACGTTCAACCCTACGGAACTTGGGGTAGGTCTTGTTATGTTTAAGCCCACTCGGTCGGGGCAACCGGTTGTATATAAACAGAAATAGGACCTCGAAAAATTAGAGGCGGCGATAGAGTCGACGCAGGTTACGAGGTCGGCATTGGAGATGAGCCGTCCGTCTCGGCCGTTAGCGCAGTTTCGTATCTCTGGAGTGGACCCTACCATAGTGTCCGCCATGCTACTCGATCACATTATTGGACGCGATAGCTTTCAGGTCTCTCTAGATGATTTCAAGCACAGAACTCAGTTTACTGAGATGTCCGGCATAAGGGTATATACAATTGAGGTGGCTCCCAATGTGTATCCTATTTTGAAACAGCGACATAAGCTACGCATTGGCTGGACGTCATGTCATGTGTGTGAAAACATTTACGTCCCCATGTGTTAGAAAGTGCTCTGTGTTCGGGCACGCAATGCTTCCGTGCCATGAAACCAGCTTCACGTTTATAATTTCGCTGAACCCCATTGCACATCTACTTGCACAATGCGGGACCATTAGGAGTATGTGCCCAATGAGTACCAAAGGTGGGGTCGCCCGCATGAGCATTTTTCGGTTCGGCTTCCTTCTCTCCGCACTCACGGAGATGGAACGTCAGCGTGCGAGGACGGATTAGGTTTGCTAAATCTCTTCTTATTTACTTTTCTGTTTAAATCACCTCCTCCTAAACTTACTATTTTGTTTTTGTTCTTGCTCCCATATTTATTTATCGGTTGTTAATGGCAGCATTGGCGGAGTTATTCTTTTTGAAAGCAAATTTAGATCACACTCGGACGGCTGCGTCGCACTTGATGATTACATTGAGGCTCGGGCTCTAAACAACATCATAGTGGGTGACCCTAATGCGAGTTCCGGACGGCTGCCGGGTGTTCCATTTGCGATCACTCAAGTGTCGCAGGTTACCGATCCCAAGGTTATTGTTTTGCTTCAAAATGTTCCCCTTGATGTTTTTCCTGTGCTCACAGCACAATACGGAGTAGCTCTCAGGTTTTCATCCCGAAACTTCTGTTTTTTGCACATTGCTATTTATGCGGATTCCTCTGTCCCGATAAGCACGATTTTAAACCACGTTGCTCAAGTGCTTGTGGCAATATCAGGCACTCAGGTAATCATGGCAGGTGGCCTGAATCCTAAGAGTCCTCATTGGGGAGGGTCGGTCACAGGCGCCAGAGGCAATTTTTCCGCATTTTTTTTTCCGCAATTTGCGTGTTGCAATTTTCCGCGGCACATAACTTGGTGGTTCGAAATTACCCTAGGTCACTAGCTGCATTTTGCACTGATTACTCTCAAGCGTCGATTGATGTTAATATTGCGACGCAAGCTATAGCTGATAATGCGATGCAGTGGCGAGTCAGTGACACGTAGACTCTGTGTGACCATCGCTGTGTGTTGCTTTCACTGGTGTCGCGGTCGTTGCCGAGCAGTTGACGGTTTACGCTTCCTAGTCCATTGAGGGGTTTTGCTTTTATCGAACATAATAAGTGGTTTGTCGTGGTGGCACGATGTGATATTAACGACCCTCATTCTCTGGAGCTAATAATAGAACATTATGACTCATTTAACGGTGTCTACAAGGCCAATGCTCAAAATGACAAACAATGTCGCAAAGCAAAGTCTTCGTGGAGCGATCACATTGCTTGTGAGAGCTCGTGGGCGCGATCTTTAGGGCATAGCTACAAGCGGGAACAAGACCCCTAAATGCCTAATGAGTATAGATATTTGTTATTCAGCCCTCAGGAAGTACAGGTGCCAAATTTCGAAAGCTAAATATCGTGCTATTCAGAATTTTTGTGATAAAAATACTAAAAAATTGTTATTTTCAAAGTCGTTTATACTGGCATTGCAATTGACAAGCACCGTTCGCAGGTTGCTATCCCTCCCCTTCAGACCCCCGACGGCACGTTTACCGCGTCTTCTTGCAATTGGCTAGGTTGCTGTTCCACACGCAGATCAAACAGGACTCTTCTGATTCTTTTGATCACAGTTGCGAACGTAACTTAGCTTTGATTCCATATCCGGATCGCCCAAACGATGTTCCGTTCTCAGAACTCGAAGTTCGCGCAGTGGTGGAGACAATGAAGATGCGATGGGCAGCGGGCTTATTAGACGACGCCTACCCTGGTGCGGTCGTTCTATCGGACGCATCCGTCATTGTTTGTGTCAGTTTTAATGCTGCGCTCGCTTGGGGCACTTTCCGGCAGTGTGGAAGAGTCGCCGTGTGGTATTTCTTCCTAAGCCTGGTAGTCCGGCAGACTATTCGTTATCATACCGCCTAATCTCTATGAATTCCATTTTTGGAAATGATTCAGAGCGCCTTCTGTACTCTCGTCTCTACTTCTTTTTTGCTAGTAATAATTTAATTGAATCCTCCTAATTCGCATTTACTCACCTAAAAAGCGCAACATTGACACTTTATAATTTAAGATTGCGTCTCCGGAAGCGTCTTAAAAAATTTCTACATTCGGTTTTCATTTCGTAAGACTTCTAACGTGCATTTGATTCCGTGTGGCACCCTACAGTTCTCAATATTTTCCCTTTCTATTCCAGCCCAAGGAATTGGTATTTACTGCCTAAATCTTTTCGATCAGGCAGGCAAGTGGTGTAACGCACCAGGGCTGTGGATGATGCTTCCATTGGAAGTCCGGAGGGTTGGCCTCTGAATCTATTACTATGGAATGTAATTACTATTACTATAAAATGGGCTCTCAGAGACCCTGTTCAAATTAAATTCAAATTACAACTAAAAATTAATACGGTTCCTTCACATGCATTGCATGATTCCAAATTTAACGTTCAAACTAGCTGTTTAATTAATTGGTACTTCCTTTCATAGCATACATCTCGCCTTCTTGGGGGCCAGATTCCCTTCTCCATACATAATGGCAAAATTGAAATCTGTGCAGCGAGTATCATTGTTGGCCATGTCTGGGACCGTTCATATGTGGCAGATTGGATGTTCTCACTGGCACACTGCCCATCTGTGAACAGCTAGACGCCCCCCCATTCCAGTTTCACTTGTGCGAACTCCGGAGGGGTATTTTGTATGGAAGCCTTGAGTTAAAGGCGCCTGAAGTACAACCGCGCTCGTCCCGTGGTCGGTACACTCTTGAGATAAATTGCAGTGCCCAATCCAAATTCTGTCGACGGAACATGCGGCAGCCATGGCCAGGATCACCGGCCTGGACATTTATACGGATGGCTTTTTCTGGTTTGTCCGCGGAAGTGGCGTTTGTCGCATTGTCGCATTGTGGATTATTAGTGGCCAAATGTTTCAAGATCGTTCCCGCTACCGGTGCCTCTACCGCTGAGGTGTTAGCACTTCGGGAGGCTTTGATCCATTTCCTCGCCTTCGTTAGAAATTCTACGCTCTTCTATATGGACTCTTTATCCTTGTTGTCTGGTATGAGTTCACTCATTACCAAAAGTGAGGACGTGCATTATTTAACGAAACTATTTCTCCGGCTTTCTAATAGGCTATGTGTTTGTTTGTATCATGTTAGGGACCAAAGAGGCCTATTTGGGAAAGAGCTCGCCGACCATATGGCTGTGCGAGCCAGCACTCTTGGGACTCTGAGACCTGGCCAGTGATCCAAACGGGTTGTTAGATGTATCCGCAATGCCGGACGTAGCAAGTGTTGGTCGATAGAGCGGACATCTATGCATTGTAAGACGGAGATAATCAAATTGGTGCCCGACGTCCTTCGGCTCCCGCCAGATTTCTCCCCGCCTCGACAAGTTATGTATCTAATAACGGGGCACGGGAGGTCCCCTTCTACCTTTATAGCATCTCCCTACTTCCTTCATTCAGGTGTTTTTGTAGAGCGGAGTGCTTGAAAATTGATCACACATATAAGTTGTGCTAGAACAAAATATGATGCGAATCGGTTCGCCCTTAGAACGGAGCTCTCTGCCAGCCACCTGGCCTCTAGGCCGCTGGTATGTACTTGCGGGCCTTGCAATGAAAGGCCTCTTTGAGCTGGGGCTCCTCTGAAGGTACTTTTTACAGGCATGGGCTTTGTACCAGGAGTTGCCACTAGGTCGCTTTATATGTAGCTACCTCTATGGTTTTGCGCCCGCTCATGTTTTCCACGTGACGCGTTGGGCCTAGCGGAGTGCCAAGCGGAGGGAGATGTCTTCCCGCCATATGCTCATTGAGCAGCGCTTCGTAAGTTGAAGGGTTGCAGGGGTCTGGTATATGCTGGCAGCGCCAACTTTTTCTGCCTTAGCGCCGGCCTTTGGTATTCGTGCATCGGCTCGAATGCGCCAGTGTTGCCTCTGGATGACTATCGATGTTGGAAATCACGTGGATGGAGTCCCAAATCTTGGTAGAGATCGGCACAATCTCCGTGGTTCCTATGGGAGTGCATGTTGGGTTGCGAGCTGGCATCACTTTTTATTTCATGGCATATATCCTGGGTGCACATGGCTAGCTACAAGGACGGAGATACGTAATCCGCAAAAATTGAAGCTTGGATTTCGGTGCAGGGGTGTGAATTTGGTCTGGCGGCATGGAGTTGGACGAAAAATTACTCGACGATGGAGCCTTGTTTTGTTATATATATATATATATATATATATATATATATATATATATATATATATATATATATATATATATATATATATATAGATATATATATATATATATATATATATATATATATATATATATATATATATATATATATATATATATATATACAGAAATAAGGGTTGGCAGTCAAGAAAACCTCGGAAAGCAAAGGGCAGGTTGTGGTAGGTCATTGAAACAGATAAAGAATTTGGAAAGAAAGAAAGCGGAGAAAAAATGCCCGCCAGGTGGCATCCGAACCAACGACCTCCAGAATACCGGTCTGGTGCGATAACCACTACGCTACCGGCGGGGCGATTCCCCCCCCCCCCCCCCCGCTTTCTGGGGTATTTATGTCAATGTAATTTTTTGCTGTGCTTGGGGGTGGTAGCCAGCGCCACTCTGACTTCTCGGGGTGAAGGTGACCTTCTTTTTAATCCCCGCGCCGTGACTCCAGTGTCTACGACATGTCGAGAGTAGTCAACCAGCGTTGAACCATCTTAAGCTTCCTATGGCACCAAGACTGCCAGAACAGAGGCCCTCGCTATGCATGTAGCGAATCAGAATAGGAAATGAGGGGCTCGTAGAAATAACACCGAAATAAGGGTTGGCAGTCAAGAAAACCTAGGAAAGCAAAGGGGAGGTTGTGGTAGGTCATTGAACCACATAAAGAATTTGGAAAGAAAGAAAGAAAGCGGAGAAAAAATGCCCGTCAGGTGGGATGCGAACCCACGACCTCCAGAATAACGGTGTGGTGCGATAACCAATACGCTACTGGTGGGGCAATTTTCTGGTCCACTTTCTGCGGTGTCTATTTTAAGGTATTTTTGTTTCCGGTGCTTGGGGGTGGTAGCCAGCGCCACTCGGACTACTCGGGGTGAAGGGGACCTTCTTTTAAATCCCCGGGCCATGACTCGAGTGTCTACAACATGTCTAGAGTGGTCGGCCAGTTTTGAGCCCTCTTAAGCTTCCTATGGCACCAATACTGCCAGAACAGAGGCCCTCGCTATGCATGGTTTCTTTCGGTTTTTTTATTGTATTATCGATAAGCCCGCACCAGTCCGTGACTACGCAGCTACCGTATGTGTAATATTTGCAACTTTTGCTTTAAGAAAAGAACCAATAGAGATTTAAAAATCCGTAAACACGACAGCGCAGCGCTTGTGCCAGAGCACGCCGAAGCCGTTGCCGTTCGCGGCCGAAGTCTACGGTAATTTACTTCGAAAACTAAAACCCTATTCCAGGCAGTTGATATACAGAATGACTGGAATATTCATCGCTAACTACTATAAAAAAAACACACTTAATCAGTGCGTAGACACCAAAAGCAGCGAGGGTTTGCACGCCAAGAGCTCGCCAATACGCCGCACGCGGGGTGGTTGGATGCCCTTTGACCGGCGGTGGCGCCTGTAGTGGCGCGCGCTGTCCCTATACGAAACGAGCGCCGAAGTTTCGTGACCAGTAAAGCATTGAAGGACTCTGGTAATACCGAATGAGGAAGTAGTTAAGAGGAGATAGATATCCCACCAGTGACGAGTGAAGATAAGAAGGCTTTAAAGGTAATGCAAAGGGACAAAGCACCTGGTGAGGATAAGATAGCGGCAGAGCTCTTAAAAATTGTACTACAAAAACTGGCAAACCTGTATCTCCAATGCCTAATGACCGCGAGGGTACCGCAATCTTGGAAAGACACGAACACCATTCTATTGCATAACAAAGCTGACGTGAAGGACCTGAAAAACCACAGGCCTGTCAGCTTACAGCCACTCATCAACAAGATACCATGGTAATGGATAACGAACTTTCTTCCACTATAGATTTCAGTCAACCTAATGAACAAGCAGAATTTCATAAAGGCTATTCAACAATCGTACACATTCACACGATTAGTCAGGTGATATAAAAATCCGCGTAGTGTAATCGGCCCCTATACACAGCATCCATTGATTATGAGAAAGCAATTGACTCGATGGAAACCACACCAGAGATTCAGGCATTGTGGAACCAGGGTGTAGACGAGCATTATCTAAAAATAAGATGACGTCTACATTGGCTTCACTGCTACTATTGTCTTCCACAAGGAGAGCAGAAATATACCTATAAGGAAGGGCATCAGACGAGGTGGCACAATCTCTGCAATGTTATGCACAGCATATTTACAAGAGCTATTGAATAAAATTGGAATGTGAAGAGGTGGGCGTAAGTGTGAAAAAAATACGTCAGTAACCTCAGATTTGCTGATGACGTTGCCTTGCTGAGTAAATGGGGGGACAAATTGCAGAGCATGATTAGCGCACTTGACTAGAAGAATGCAATCGTGGGCGAGGAAATTATTTTGCAGAAAACTGAAGTAATGCTCAATAACCTCGACAGAACATAGCTGTTTGATATAAGTTGCGAAGCAATGGAAGTGTCAAGCGAAGATGTTTACTTAGGCCAAGTACTTACCCCAGATCCCCACCACTTCGCAGAGGTAATTAGAAGGACAAGATTGGGGTGGAGTGCATTCGTCAGGCATTCTCAGAAAACGAATGCCAGCCTACTATTGTCCTTGGAGAAGAAAGTGTAAGACCACTGCACATTACTGGTACTCATCTAAAGGGTAGTAACTTGTTGGCTTAATAAAAGGGTTTAACCCAAATTCAGAACGACTCAGCGATCAATGGAACGGAAGTCTTTAGGGGCCGCTTGCCACTCCGACATGGGTGCGCGAGAGCGCGAGAGCACCTGACGTGAAGCGCGTGCTCCGAGGCTGCCGGGAATAAAGAGTTCCATTCTTCCTCCTGAACGGGTCGGTCGTCTCTCTCGTGGGCTCAGAGCATGGTGTCAGAAGTGTTCAGCCATGTCTAGTCACTAAGATGTTCCCGTCGTCCGTGTCGGCGTCTCAGGACTACAAGCGCCGGCCCCATTTGTGCTCACACATCCGGGAGAATTGCCTATCTGTATCACCACAATCGAAGAATAGCTCTTCTATTCTGGCCTCGACTCTTCGGGCGACGAACGAAAGATTCGAACGCTACTCTACGTCATGAAACCAGAGACGCGCACCTTGCTTACTTTGCCGGAACTATCGGCACCGGAGTCGCAACCCTTCGCCACAGTCAAGCAGACATTGACTCTTCATTTTGTTCATCCCGCCAACGAGATCTACTAGAGTAGACGCTCTCACCACCGAACGCTGCAGCAGGCTGAGTCAGTAAATGCTTTCTACGTGGAGCTTCAGAACCTGGTCAAGCGGTGCAGCTGCAGCAACTCAGAGGTGGAAATCTGCTTGGTTCGAGACAGATTTGTGTTGGCCTGTTAGATGATTCACTTTCAAACCAGCTTTGCCGCAGCACGAAGCTGAGAGCAGAAGAGGTGCTATATCAGGCTCGCTTGTACGAGGACGCCCAAAAGGAATGTGCGGCGCGGTCACTTAGCACGTCAAAAAAATGGCCGCGTATCTGCTCCTTTCGTGGCAAATGTCGTCAAAAGACGATAGTCTTTATCGACTTTTGCCAAGTAAATGCCTCCCTTCGCTTTCCAGCTCACCTCGCAAGTTGTTCCTCTTACGTCGCGCTCCTCCCAAGGTAAAGATGCCACAGGTTTTTTTTAATCATTTTAAATATCCCCAGTTCCACTGCTCCAAACCGGGTGTCTCGATGCCAACGCTGCCGTATGGCGAAGACGCGCGTGAACTGAGGCGGCCTACTTCAACGTTTATAGAACCGCGTTTTCCTACTCTACGTGCGTTGCAAGCAGAACGTGGAACCTATCTAGTGGAACCTTTCGTAACTGTTGCCGGTAGATTTCTTAAAATGGCGCCAGAAGCTATAGAGGCGCGGGCGACAGCAGGCGACGGCGGAGGGAATATTTTTTCTGCAGTTGATGAAGTATTTATTTTCGCAAAAGCCACGCATGTATGATTTTTTATAAAGGAACACTGCAAACATCACTTCTGTATTAATTTGTTGTCTTATATTTGCGTAATATCTTGTTCTTCTTCAACAATTTTGACAAGTATGAACATTACACCGGACTTTGACGGGTAGATTTAGCTGTGACTATATAAGACTATTGCGCAGGCATTGTTTTACTTTGGCCGGGTGGCTGAATCGAGTCACAGACAGACAGACGGACAGACATACAGACAGACAGACATACAGACAAACCAAAATTTCTGGGTTTAAGTAGCCCAAAAAAGACTATCGTCTTCAAAACATGAATGTCGACGCAGCAAAGAAGGGTATGCATCGCCGCTCGACCCATCCTCCCCACTCGCTCAGCACGAGTAACGCCGGCTTTCTGGGAGCTGGGAATACTGCGGTCATCAACCTCACCTTCGAGAAAAGTGCCCGGCGCGGCGGGCCACATGCAACTACTGCAAGAGGAAGGGTCACTTCGCCAATGTCTGCCGAGCGAAGGAAGGAAAAGCCAAGCTAGGCTCAGTGGAACTCCATGCCGTCGGCTCGCGCTGTGCAAGGTACGCTGACGTGCGCGTGAATGGCATATCCACCAAATTCACAATAGGCTCAGGCGCCGAAGTGACAGCTGGCCCTTTAACTTTTCACGCTGTTCCCAAAGTTCTTGGTCGAGCAGAAGCGGAGCTCGCCGGTCCAAGCAACCAGCGCCTGCTACTGCTCGGGACGTTTTCCGCGACCCTAAACTGGAAAGACAAGTCGAACACTCAACGACGTTACGTCATGCGAGGTGAGAACACCCCACTACTTGGGCTTCCCGCCATAGAAGACCTGGGTGTCGTGAAGTTCGTCGACGCGACATCTTATGCTATGCATCATCAGAGCCCTCGAATCATTCAGGGTCTGGTGTACTTCCAAAACCGTACAAGATCCGCCTTGTACTGGATGCACAGCACTTAGTTTTGTGCACCGAATGGAGGACTCCAATTCCATTACTGCCAATGGTCAAAACTGAACTCGATGGGATGGACAGTCAAGGCGTCATCCGCAAGTTACGCAAACAACGGCGTGGTCCGCCGGACTCATTGTTGAACCAAAGTCGACAGGCGGCTAAAGGATTTGTGTAGACCTCACCAAGCTAAACCAGCATGTCCAGCGGCAACGCTACGTTCTTCTAAGTGTGGACTCTGTGCTAGGTAGCCGAAGAACACACACGTCTTCTCCAAGTTAGACGCCACATCGGGATTCCATCAGGTAAAGTTTTGCCCTAAAAGTGAAGAGCTGAATACCTTCATCACACCCTTCGGTGGGTATTGCAATCGCCGCCTTCCTTTCAGTATCGCTTCCGCTCCATACTTCTCCCAGCGCATGATGTCTCAAATCCTGGAGGGTCGTCCGGGAGTTGTCAACATGATCGACGACATTTTGGTATTCGGTAAAGACCGTCAAGAACATGACAAAAGACTTGAAGCCACCGTGAAACGCCTAGACGACGCCGTGGTCACGCTGAACAGGAAGAAATGTGAGTTCGGTTTCAAATCTCTCCGGTTCATCGGGGTTGTCGTCAAAAAGAACGGAGTATCACAAGACCCAGACAAAGTCAAGGTGATCCAAAGACTTCCGCCACCAACGGATACCAGCGGAGTACGCAGGCTACGCGGTATGGTCAATCACGTTGGACGCTTCCTTCCGCACATTGCAAGCATGACTGCGCCCATTCGAGCTTTCCTTAATCAAAACAGTCTCCTGGCCCTGGGGTGTGGATCAAGATACAGTGTTTAAGAAGGTCAAGGAGATGCTCATCTCAGACTGTTGTTTCCAACCGCACCGCTGCCCTGTCTACTTCTCGTTTCCTTTTTTTGTGCTTTGTTTTCTCCGCGCTGATTTTCAATCATGAACGTCCTCTTGATGATGACGATGATTTAGGGTTTTATGGCGCAATGCCGACGAGGGCAAAGAGCGCCATGATAATGGGGGGATGCTATGAGGCGATATTAAAATGGAATCTAAAAAATCCTGTACATCAAAATTAAATTATGGAAGTTGGTGCATAGGGCCATAGTTAAAAGTAAGAAATATTGGTATGCAAGTTGTCAAAAACCCCACAATACCGCCATTGTTTTGTGGCGGAACATGAGGACAAGTGAGATCATGGGGAGTATGTTATGTACTTTAAGAAGTCTACATCCGCAAGGTAATTAAAGACTCTTCTGTAAGAAAACATGGGACTATCTGATAAAAAAAATTAAGGGTGCAAGGGTATGCAATGAGTGTATATTTCATGAAAGTGACGTTTTCTTTCGATGTTGCACATCTCGCATTCAACAAGTACATGAAGAACTGAGAGCTGCCCCCCACACCGATGACAGTGTGGCTTGTTTGCGTCTGTTAAAAGGTATGAGTGTGTGATGTGTGTGTGGCCAATTCTCAATCTGCATAGGGCTACCTCCACAAATTTGTCATGTTTTTCAGCAGGGGGCTTTTCTATTTTGGTTTTAACGACATGTAGTTTATTCTCTGCTTCTCTGTCCCATTGTTGCTGCCAGTGGTCCCGCAGCTTCCTTTTTACAAAAGGTTTCAGATCTTGATATGGTACCTTGTTTATGTCTATGCTGCTTCGAAGGGCGGCAGCAGCAGCACTACGGTCAGCAGCTTCATTTCCACGTATGCCGCAGTGGCCAGGAACCCAGCAGACTGTGACAACGAGTTTCAGGCCATAAGCAGAGTGGAGAGCTCTTAAAACATAATTAAAAGTAGGGTTTCAACTGACCTTCCAAGATGAAAGATTTGAGACGACACTGAGAGAATCTGTGTATATAACTGACTTGTTAACTTTGTTTCGAAGAATGTGGTTCAAAGCCAGTGAAATACCGTGCCCCTCTGCAGTGAATATACTTGTGTTCCTGTTCATTGTTTTGGATATCTTAGGTAGGGGGCCATTTGCAGCACAGGATACGGTTGTGGTAGTTTTTGAAGCATATGTGTAAAATTCAGCTGCCTTGTATTTGTCACGGAGGAACAGAAAATGCTGAGTGATGACAAAGTTTGGTACTTTTTTCTTTTGAATTTCTCTAAAGGACACATCACAGTGAATTGGGAAAGTGTCCCACGGAGCGACCAAATCATAACCTGAGGTACAGTAGACATCAGTGAGAGGAACTTGGAACTCGCTGACGAGGTGTGAAACTGCCAGCGGGAAAGGTGGAGCTATGAATGGTCGGGTTTCAAAGAGATGATCAGTGTTGTTATTTTTCATTATGGTATTCAGAGGGTGTTCCTTCAAAGAAGTCATCTTTGCGGCATACATCAGAGCAGTGTAGGCGCGCTGGTACCCTAGAGACCACTGGTTTTATTCAACATAAAGGGATGGAATAGGACTTGTTCGATATGCCCCTGTGGCCAAGCGAAGCCCCAAGTTGTATACTGGGTCCAACATTTTGAGTGCTGTTTTGGTTGCAGACTGGTATACAATGCAGGCGTAGTCTATTCTTGACCTAACAACACTATTAAGAAATGCTAGCAGACATTTTGTATCCGTACCCCAGGACTGATGAGATAGTACCTTTAAAATGTTTATTGCTTTCAGGCATTTTACTTCTAGTAATATAATGTGTGGTATCAATGTGAGCTTGTGCTCGAGCAAAATACCTAGAAACCTGTGTTCCTTTTTCACTGGTATGGGCTGACCTCCTAACGTGATACAAGGAAGAGGTTGTACACCGCGTATCTTAGAAAAGACAACAACAGCACTTTTATCTGCGTTAAACTTAAAGCCATTTCTTTCGGCACATGTAACCGTAACCAGCCTGTTGACACTTAATTGGATTTGACGTTCACATATCGACATATTACAGGGTTTAAAGCTAACTTGGATATCGTCACCGTAAGCATAGTATGAAACAGACCGAGGCAGCACAGTTTTAAGAGAACTCATTTTAACAATGAACAGTGCACAGCTCAGCACTCCTCCCTGGGGTACGCCATTTTCTTGAACAAATGTTCTAGACAGGGCAGTCCCCACACGGACACGACATGTGCGATCAGAAAAATGGTCTTGAATAACATTGAGTATATTGCCACTAAGGCCAAACGACTGCAAGTCCAATGGAATGCTATTTGCCACGTTCTATCGTAGGCTTTCTCCATATCAAAGAATACAGAGAAGCAGTGCTGTTTATGGACAAAAGCGTCTTTAACATACGATTCAAACGCAGCCAGATTACCTGTAGTTGATCTCCCAGACCTAAACCCTGCCTGATTTTTGTCTAGAACACCATGAAACTCCACAAAGTAAAAAAGTCATCGGTTTATCATTTTTTCCAGGAGCTTACACAAACACCTGGTCTGGGCAATAGGCCTGTAACTAGCAGCAAAGGATGGTTCTTTCCCCTCTTTTAGAAGATGTACAACGCTTGCCTCTTTCCATGCTTTTGGAAAGCGGCCTTTCTGCCATATTTTGTTAGAGTGAGAGTATTGTGTAAAGTGTGTCAATGTGTAAGTGCCTCATCATCTCATAGCTGATTCTGTCAGCTCCAGGGGCTGACTTACCACATGTGGACAATGCAGTAATTAGTTCGGGCATCGTCAATGGTACATTGTATCCTTCATTTGAGCGTTGGTTCACACAAAGGGGCTGGCGCTCAGCTGCTTTCTTGTGCTGTAAAAATGTTTGTGTGTAATGAGAGGAACTGAATACGTATTCAAAATGTTTGCCGAGAGCATTTCCTTGGTCTTTTCTTGTGTTACCCACACTATTTACAAAGGGAGTAGGGTTGGTCTTGTAGCCTTTTAGTTTCTTTATCCTAGTCCATACTTTGCGAGAGTCTGTGTAAGAGTTTATAGACGATATAAACTTTGTCCAACTTTCGTTTTTTGCTAAGTGCCGTGTCCGCTTTCCTTTGGCTTTTGCCCGTTTAAACTTAAGCAGGTTGTCTGCCGTAGGATAGCGGCGTAAGAGTGTCCATGCTTTATTCTGTTCGGAACGTGCATGCTTGCACTCCTCATTCCACCATGGTCTAGGTCTGGGGAGGGTTTTAGGAGTGGTCTCCGGAATGCTCTTTTGAGCACAGTCAAGAATATGGGCCGTAATGAGTTAGCTGGCTGCTTCAACATCTAAGTGACTTATTAGCGAAGGGGTTAGTCTAGAAAGTTCTTTGAATGTTTTCCAGTCAGCTGCATGTTGTTTAAAAGTTCGAGGCGAATCGGTGTCTTGGGAGTTATTGCTTATAGCTAGTAGTTTCACAGGGAAATGGTCGCTGCCATAGGGGTTGTTAATTACTTTCCAGTCACAGGTGGGCAGTAAAATTGCGGAGCCAATTGCCAGGTCTATTGCAGAATATGTGTTGTGGGCCGTGTTGTAGTATGTTGGATGTTTCTTAATTAAGATACAACTTCCGGGTGATGTGATGAACTTTTCAATTAGCCGCCCTCACACATCAGCTCGCGCAGATACCCAGAGAGGGTTGTGGCCATTAAAATCCCCAATAATTAAGTAGGGTTCAGGTAGCTCATTGGTGAGGTTTTCGAATTCCACGCTGGATAGACGATAGTCGGGTGGCATGTAAAGAGAACAAACTGTTATTAGTCTATCAAAAATATGGGTCTACCGGCAACTGCTTCAAGTGAAGTTTGTAGCTGCAGGTGTTGACAAGCAACAGATTTTTGTACTATTATTGCCACACCACCAGACGGATGGTGGTAGTTCAGTCTGTCTTTACGAAATATAGTGTATTGTGTTAAAAAGTTTGTCTGAGATGGGCATAGGTGTGTTTCTTGGAGGCACAGTATGTTTGGTTTGTGATTTGAGAGTATATCATATATATCGTCAAGGTTCTTCAACAGCCCCCTACAATTCCACTGGATAACACTTTCAGCAGCCATAAATATCACGAGAAGAGAAATACAGATCATGAGATGTTCTTTTTCCAATAAAAGGGTCATTAGTGAGGGAGTTTTGTTTTTGGGGCCCTTTGAGTAGTTTACCTATGTCGCCGAGTTAGTTCCCGTTGTAGTGATCTTGGACAACTTCGGTTTGTTTGATTTACCCCGACCAGCGGAACTGCGGCGCTCCTGTTGTGTTTCAGAAGCAGGTGTGCTTCGAGAGACATCCTTGGCCTCATCCAAGGTTTCTGAAGGAGAAGTGTCAGTGGAGACACTGTTTGTGCTAGAGGCCGCAGCCACAGCTCTGGACATTGCTGCAACAGCAGTGACCGCAGGAGCAGCCTTCTGCTGTTTTGCAGATGCCCGGGATGGAGCCAGAGCATCACTCATCTGGAGTGAGCTCGTGCTTGAGGCCATAGGCACAGCCCCAGAGCTCGTGCTGGAGGCCTTAGGCGCAGCAGACGTGTCCCGCTGGACGCCTTAGGCACAGCACTAGAGGAGGGTGTAGCAGCAGAAGCCACGGGAGCAACTTTCTGCTGCTGAGCGGGGGGCTGTGGTGGGACCAGGTTGCACTCGGTGCCCGCATCCACCAGACGACGCCCCACCCCCCGGCGAGCAGCGCCTGCGTAACTTCTGCCTGAAAGCAGGGCATGCTTCAGGGGTGCTTGTGGAAAGGTTAGGTTTTCAGTGACTTTGAGTTGAATTATTTCTTTTTCCTTTTTCAATGTGGGACATGCACGTGAATACGCAGCGTGTGGTTCCCCACAGTTTGGACATTTCACTTGTTCTTTTTTGCAGTCATCACTGGTGTGGTTAGCACGTGCACAGTGAGCACCGGTGGGTCGGCCACGACAAGACTGAGTTCCGTGACCATACTTCTGGCACTTGAAACACCTTCGAGGACTAGGTATGTAGGGGCGTACTGGAAAGGATATGAAGGCAGCATGGACGGATTCAGGAAGCGTTGGACGGTTGAAGGTCAGAACAACATGCTTATATCGAATTTACTCACCTGCGCGACGCATGGTGATCCGCCGCACAGCCATGACACCCTGGTCCCTCAGTCCTTAAGCAAATCCTCATCTGTCTCGTGAAGCAGTTCCCTCTCACAGATCACGTCTTGCGTTGTATTCAGGCTACGATGTGGTGTGAGCGTTACTTTGCGTTCAGCCAGGGTGTTCTGTTTTAGTAGGTTCTGACTTTGGTTTTTTCGTTGCACCTCTACCAGCAGATCACCAGAGGCTAGTTTTTTAGCTTGGTAATCTCGGCCGACAACGCTTTCAAGGCACTTTGCAATGAGGAAGACAGATTTTTTAGCAAGTGGTGCATTTTCGTCTTCAGAGTGGATAACCAGGTATTTTGTGAAAGTTTCACCTTGGAAGACTGGTTTCAGTTGTGTTACCTTGGTGCGGCCCCTTTTAGAAGGCCGATCAGCTTTTTGGGGGGGATAGAAAAAGCCATATGAGCATCGAATCAATTCGGCGGCAGAGCTGGTCGCCCACCACCGAGCCCAACAAGGCAACGTGACGTTAAAGTACATCCTAACCGTTAACCTGCCGCTATAACCGTATACTTGGTACCAAGGTTGATATCTGCCCAGGGTTAACCCTTGCCGCCAGGAAAAATGTAGAAATCAGGAAGGAAGGAGATGACAGGACAGGGGTAGGAGAGTAGATAGGAAAGTGAAAGAGTGGACAGAAAGAGAGGAAAAGGCGACTGACTGATTCCCCCCGGGCGGATCAGACCAGGGGTACCGTCTGCGAGAAGCGGGGGCCAAAGTGTCTTCTGGGGGGCCGTAAAGGTCCAAAACAACCCCATGTTTGTCTCAGCCACCAGGTTCCCCTTTTCCCCGGACACTGCAAAGCCACGCACAGCCGGGACGTGGGTGGGTCCAACACACATGTGCTCGGGTCCGTGGTGTTGCAAGACACCAAGTGCCTACGGCAGTAGGCACCCTTGCGGAGCTTGGGACCATGGTGGCGCTACTCACCAAAACACCTTGAGTTCACGAGGTGCCCCCTGCGGGGATGAACGTCCTCTTGAACCATGGTATCAGCGGATTCATGTTTTTATGATAGCGGCACCGTGCTTGTCCAAAGTCAACCCTGCGGTGCTCGCCGCGCTGTCGCCTCCGCGTCGACATCTTTGACTTCAAGAGAAGCCCGCTACAGCCAGAGAGAGAAGGAGACACTGGCGATAACATGCGCTATAACGCGGTTCGACCAGTACCTGTGTGGTCTTTTCTTCAAGGTCGAGTCTGACCACCAACACCTTGTAGCTCTTCTCGGACATAAAAACCTCGATCAGCTGCCACCAAGGATTCTGCGCATGAGCATAAAGTTCATGCGATGCCAATTTCAAGTAAAGTATGGGCCGGGTAAGTTGCTGGTTACTGCAGACACGCTGTTCAGAGCTCTCTGCGATATCGCCCCTCCAAATTAATATTGCTGTGGAAAGCTTTATTGGGATGGGGACAAAGGGTTCTCAGCACCAGTAGCAAGCCGCCTTGAAGAGATTAGACAAACCCAGCTCCACGACGACGAATGCCTCGCAGTCAGTGGTTTCATAAAAAAATGGCTGGCGAGACAAGAGCAAGGTTCCAGTTCACCTCATGCTATTTTGTAAGGAAAAGGCAAGATTGAGCACATATACTCTTGGACCGCCGCCAATACATCCCTTTGGCGTTCCGAGCCAATTTGCTGCCCCTCCCTCATGACGGAAATCAAGGACTTCGCCGGGCCAGGAACGAGCAAGAGAAAGTGTCTGATGGCCTGGGTGCAAGATACACATTGAACATATGGTTACAAGTTGCGAACAGTGCGCAACCAAACGTGTGGTGAAACCCGAATCACTCATGCCTATAGGGACACCGGATCGTGCGTGGCAACATCTTGTGGTCGACCTATTCCACTGCGAAAGCTGTGAACACCTTGTCGTTGTAGATTACCACTCGCGGTTTCCCGAAGTACTGTCCCTCAATTCCACGACTAGCATAGCAGTAATAAACGCGGTCAAGAGTTGCTGCGCATGGCACGGGATCCCTGATGTCGTTCAGACGGATAATGGACCCCCATTTTCATACAACAAGCTTTCCAAGTTTGCTCAAACGTAATTTTTTTGCCATGAAACAACCATCCAGCGGTACCCCCAAAGAAATGGGGAGGCGGAAGGCGTAGTACGGAAAGTGGAGAACCTTCTGGAAAAAAGCGATGACCCGTAACTGGCACTCCCGTCCTACCGTGATACACCGGGACATACCGTGGCAAAGTTGGCGCGGCTCACTCGAACTCACTGACAATTTTTTTTCGAATCTCCACTCACTCAAACTGAGACTCAATTCTGAGCAGCACATCTGCACTCACTCAAACTCAAACTCACAGTGAGCGCAAAACTAAGAACTCACTCGAACTCAAAACTCAAAATGTGCTCAAAACTCAAAATGACTCTGAACACAAAATGGAGGGAAAACTCAAAATGAATTCAGAACGCAATTGGACTCAGAACTCTGTCGTGCGAGGAAGTTCTTCGGGCTGAGATTGACTCTGATTTCATTAGCACGCGTGGTAAAAAAATTACGGGTGAATAATTCGCGAGCTCAAACTCTTGCATCCGGTATTACATGACACCGTAACTCCTGTGAGGTCGGAAACAATTTTCGTTGCAGATTTATTAGAGCTATGCCTCCTGGCCATGATTATTAGCGCTACTTGCAAGCAATTGTACGTATATGTTAGATACCAAATCCTTTATGTAGGCTCCACGTTCGTGTTTATGACAGATGCGGTCCAGACTCGACGGTGTTCGGGGGCCCTGGGGCGAAACAAGCAAGATTGCGCCATGGGACGTGCGCTCACTGCTCAGTTCATTTACCTGGAAGCTGTTTAGGGTTACGGTCCCGTGCATTCTTGCTCTGCATCCTGAAAAAACCGCCTTGTGTCAAAGTTAACATTCCCCGCGAATCTCTGAAGCGGGAGGCGGTGATGGATATGCCTTTGCTTTTTCGAAGCGTAGCATTCTTTGCCGAGTACCCCCCTCGCCCTACCCCGACCAGGATCGTGTAACGCCACAAATTCCGTGATTTCTCCATTTCCTCAAATATGCAGAAATCACGGAATTTCAACCAGTATTCATTGCAAAAGCGTAAATATGGATTATTCATCAAACAAAATTTTAAAAACTAAGAAAAAATATCAAGAAAAAAAACTAAAAATGGCGAACCGTGTAACACGGGAATTGTGAATAGTCACATGTTGGGTTAAAACTCAAAGTGATGCGCCACACGGGGCACGTGGGGTATCAAATTGAAGGTCCCGAAGGAGGAAATCACGTAGGACAAGCAAAAAGTGCTTCGTGTTCATGATCATGACTTAGTTATCGTGAGTCATAATAAAGTTTATACTTCCTAATCATGCCCCGTAGGCGTATGTCGTCCCAAATAAATGTTTCAATTGGGGAAATAACGTTGGACAAATAAGAATTACATCCTGGTAGTAATAATATTATAGTCACGGTGATTCCTACGATGGTTTAAAATTTATTGGGATGTCGCTAGTGTGTATGGAATTGAAGATCTCAGTGAGGGGATTCGCGTAGGACAAGAAATGCTTCCTGGTTACAATCGTGACACAGTTTCATTTCATTTCATTTCATTTCATTTATTTACTTTCAGGGCCCGAGGGCATTGCCGAAAGGAGTGGGGTTTGAGAACAAAAAAATGTGCAAACAATACATTCACAGCACTTCTTGTTGGGTGATGATTTTGAAGTTCTTTACGTCCGTGATGGAGGCGATGGCGGCGGGAAGGTGGTTCCAGTCCCTGCTAGTTCGTGGAATGAAAGATTCATGATAAAGATTAGTTCGACTACATGGCACACCAACTTTTAAACCATGATCCAAACGGGATGAAATATAGGAAGGGTTTGTGAAAAGCTGTTCTTTTAAAATGGGGTTGTGATGAAAGATTTTGTGAAAGAGTGAAAGCCGTGTGAGTGTGAGTTAGTGTGTGAGTTAGTGTGAGTCATAGATATGGTTAACAGTCAAAGTTATGTGCGCTGGGGCAAGGGGTGTCAAATTGAAGGTTTCAATGAAAGAAACGACGCGAGACAAATACAAATTCATCCTGGTCATCATCAGGACATTGTCATGGTGAGTCATCGATTGGTTTAAAAATCAAAGTGGTGTCGCCGCAAGGTACGGGTATCATATTGAAAGCCTTCATGAGGAAATCACTTGAGACACATAGGAGATTCTTCCTCGTTATCCTCATGTGAGAGTCATGGTAAGTCACCAATTAGGTAAAATTCAAAGAAATTCCGGCAGAGTGTGTGGGATATCAAATTAAAGGTTACGATGAATAAAATCACGTGGAGGAGATAAAAAGAGCACCCCACTGACATGTACTAATTAGGAGTAAACTGCGCAAACTCATCATAGATGCCACAACGGTAGCACAAAGGAATTGGTGTGTCAAAGAAAAGGGTTTGAGGGAGAAAATTTAAACCGGGCAATGACCCCATCGTAAGATCATTATATGCAGTAACTTCATATGTGATAATTCGGAATTGTGTCGTAAGCTCATCGGGGCTGTACAATTGTTGGTTTCCATGCCGGGTTCGCGTGTAGCTAAAGCGAACACATGCTACTTAGTAATGACAAGTTTAGATTTGAAGGACGAATTATTGTAAGCGCGAAACTCTTAAGAATGAAAATCGTTTATTTTACTTCCACATTATCCCCATCATAAAACAATTCGAGGAACAATTTGTCTTCCTGGAGACTAATCATCATCATCGTTGGTTCCTGGGCCGGTGTTCGGAGACGGCTGCGTCGTAGAATAAACGTCCTGCTTCACCTAGTAGCCAAAATCCTTACAATATTCAAAAACCCTCATCTGGTGCTTCAGACGGATCAATCGTGCTTGTGTCATTCGGCAAGGCCATCTTTAAAACGTGTCTTGGTCGACACCCTGCTGCTCGTAATGTCTGAAAAAAAGCCCGCATAGGCCCCAAAACAAAGCAGGTGAACTGCTACAGGGGCAAGATGTAAATACAAATCGGGGAAACTTTTTGTTAATGTTCGTATGGGTGGACACCCCGAGCCATCCACTACTCACTATACCCCGCTACTAACCCTTGTATAGACCACAATTTGTGCCGGGTCGGCCATTTTCTAAGGATCGAGGCACCACCTGGCGGGCATTTCTTGGGGACAGCGGGGCGAGCAGACGAAGTCGCAGTCCCACGCTGCTGCTCCGTGCTGCGCCAGCATATCAGACGTCGAGGCGGCATCGATAAGCGGTAAGTGTCATTTATTCAGTACGTCAGCATCGCCAAGTTCAACAGGGCTTTAAAGAGAACGTTGCAAGCTTCCGAGAGCTGACAGATTTGCCCATAAATTATTTCCCCAACGTACTAAGGCGGCGGGCTATCGCACAAGCGCTTTGTCCTGACGGGGGTTGCCTGTGAGGCTACGTTTAACAATGCAAGCAGAACGCCCGACTTTTCAGCCCAATTCATGTTTATTTTCATAATTGTGGGCAGGTTGCCGTCATTCCCTTTACTTGGCAATGTTCAGGAGCTACTCGTCCGGGCGGGATTACGCCATTGTTGGCTGCACCTACAATAAGCGTTAGGGCAAAGGGCTCGTGAAAGAAACGTGCCAAGTGCACCACGACAAAAGAAGTATCTGCCTGTGCAGAATGTATTCGCTGCACAAACGTCCTGCGCCCTTTGAATGCGGCCGCTATTTTTCCGCAGTGCTGAATCGGAAAGACTTCGAACCAAGCATATTTGCCAGAATACGTGCGGTCGTACGCTCCTTTTGGAAGCACTGTGTATTCATCCTCTTTTTCAATGCCTATCGCATGTTTTTGTTCTCTGGAGGTATCTTCTGTTCATCTTATGTACGGGAAGCCGACAAAAATCATCCTGACACCTTTGCTGCAGCTCGGATATGCGAAAACCTTGAGCCTAAAGCGAAATAGAAGCGTCGCGGTGGTGGAGCACGTGTAGTCGTGTGAGGAAATAACTGTTTGCGGTTCCCACCCGCCACTGAAATGCTGAAGCTCTTCTAACCAAGCAAACGGCCGTAAAATCTGGTGTGCCAAATAAGTTGCCCCTTTTTGGCAGCAGGAAATTGTGGTATGAGGTGGCAAATATTTTACTTTTATAAGCATGTACGGCTATGACCTGCGCAGTTAAAGGATTATTTCATGGCCTTGTTTAACAGCCAACTCAGTATCCCGTATGGAACGCATAATAAATGTTAACACGTTCACGAACCGGCAGCAGCAAGCCATGCTCGGAAATTTGCTATATCGCGCGCGCGATCAGCGGTGCATTCGCTGATTGAGTTAGCCCACTTACTTCTTAGCATATACGCAGGAGGCATATCATCCCAATAGTTCCTAAGCTGTTTTGTGGGAACGCAGGCTTGTTGACGGATGTTGAGTGCTGCAATGTGTGAAACCAACCACGCTTTCAAAATGGCGTGCCAACAATTAACGAGTACAAACAGATCTATTGGGCACTTAATAAGACTTTTTTACTTAACTGGTCATTATTCAGTGCCATGATTTCCGATTGTTGCATCTGATCCACCTTCCTTCAGCCAGACAATATTCTGATACCCTACACGCCCTATCGGCATCACTATACCATGATGACAAGGAAGACGCATTTCTTTATTTGTTCCGCGCGATTTTCCTCATCAAAACTATTAACTTGATACGCAACAAAACCTATTGGCGTCACTCGAAATATCCTATAACTTTAACCAGAAAGCATTTTTATGTTTGTCTCACGTGATTCCCCTCAACAAGACATTAATTTGATACCCCACACACCCTAGCAGGATCATTTGGAAGTACAATCAAATCTTACCAACCATGATTCTTCTGAGTATAAGCAGGACATATTATTTATAAGCCCCACGTGATTCCCAATGGAAACCTTGAATTTGATACCCCATTTCCTTTAGCGGCCTCACCTGGAATTTTACCATAATCTATGACTCACCCTGACTACCTCATGACTAGAACTACGACGCCTTTTTTTTTATTTGTCCCACGTGATTCCCCTCATCAATATCGCGAATTTTATACCCTACACGCCCCAGTGGAGTCACTTCGAATTTTAACCCAATATAAGACTCGCCATGACTATCTCATGACTATAACCAGGAAGCGTTTTCGTATTTGTCCTAAGTGAGTCCTCTCATCGATAATATTATTTGATACCCAACACATCCTAGTGGCATCAATTCGAATGTTAACCCTAACAATGACTAACCGTGACCATATCTTGATATAGCCATGCCGCATTTTTGGCCAATGTGATTTCCCCCATAGCAACCTTCAATTTGTGCCCCGCAAACCCTAGTGCCATCATTTTGAGTTTTAACCCAATTTATGACCTATTATGATTATTTTACAAGATAATAATCAGGAAGCCTTTCTGCATTTGTCCGGCGTAATTCCACTCGTCGAGATCTTTATTTATTTTATTTTTCGGCATACTGTTGGCCCGGAGGACGTTACAGGGGTGGGGTTGCAGCACAAATCGAAGAACAACAAGGAAATACATCAAACAGAGTGTATACAAACTATACATCAGTATTGTCAGTTGAAATTATGTATGAATTTCACACCGCAGAAGTATAACAGAGCACACTTAACAGTAATATCTATAAGCAAACGAATACACCCAGTTTGATGGAACTTTTTTTCACAATGCACTTCTTGCTTAGGACATCACTCGCTTCAATTTGTCTTCAAACTGTGTTACAGTCACTCTGGATAACGGTTGTTGCTAGTGCGTTCCATTCTTCTATTGTTCAGAGGAAAAATGAATTGGCGTATGCATTAATGTGTAGTTGAGAGATCCGGAAAATATGTTCATGTGTACATCTTAGGGTTCAGCCTCGTAGTGGTACTAAGTATTGAGAGGTGTCCATTTTAATATGATTTTTCGAGAGTAAGAATAGAAACCTTAGTCTAGCTAGGCGGCGTCGTTAGGCTATGGAAGGTGATTTAAGTAATTGCAACATTTCAGTAACGGAATCGGTCCGAGAGTAACGAGACAAAATAAATCGGGCTGCTCTTCGTTGGACTCTTTCAATTTCATACACCAAACGCCCGAGCGCTATGAATTTAGATTTTAACCCAATCTATGACTAGGTCATAATATAACCATAACGCATTTTTGTCCCCCGTGATTCACCTCATCTAGACCTTGAATATGATTCCCCACAGGCTCTCGTGGCAACATTTTCAATTTTAACCCAATCTATGACTCATTATGACTGTCTGATGACAACACAGGAACATTTTTTTAATTTACCTCACGTGATTCCGTTAATCGAGACCTTTACACTAATACCTTACACCCCTTAGCGACATCTGTTTGAATTTTTACACAATCTTGCTCATAATGCGGTCATTCTTCTATCTAAACGGGCGTCGCCCAGTCAGTTCAGTTGACAACTCATTAAACAGTGAAGGGAACAGCCGCTGCTCTTTCTGCCTGGCGCTCAGGTCTTCCTTTTTGACCCTAGCAAATCAAGCAGTTAACAGAAGCAGGCGAACTACCAAGGCGAAACCGCTGCCGTGTGCTTTCCGACCACACTCTCCCACCTTCTTAGATGATCCACCAAGAGGAAAAGGTGCGATAGCCCTTTTTATGACCTCACCGGTCGATTATTATTCAGACGCCCAGCCGCTAAATCAGACACCCATGCACCTCCTCACCAACCTATCATGCGCATCGCGAATGCTGCCGTACCCGCAGCAAACCTGAATTGCGAGCCAAAAGCGCCACATGCAACTTAACCGCCAACCATATCTGCCTCCTAGGCTACTCATACGTACTCAGAACTCAAAATGAACTCAAACTCAAAGTATACTCAAAACTCAAAATGTACTCAAACTCAACATGTACTCAGTACTCAAAATGTACTGAAAAATCACAATGTACTCAAAACTGAAAATGTAGTCAAACTCAAAATGTACTCAGTCCCCCAAATGTACTCAAACTCAAAATGTACTCAAAACTCAAAACGTACTCAAACTCAAAATGTACTTAGTACTCAAAATGTAGTCAGAACTCAAAATTTACTCAACTCAAAATGTACTCAGTACTCAAAATGTACTCAAACTCAAAAGGTACTGAAAACTGAAAATGTACTCTAACTCAAATTTTACTCAGTACTCAAAATGTACTCAAACTCAAAATGTATCGAAATTCAAAATGTGCTCAAACTTAAAATGTACTCAGTACAGAAAATGTACTCAAACTTAAAATGTACTCAAAAGTAACAATGTAATCAAACTCAAAATGTACTCAGAACTCAAAATGGAATCATAACTGACTCAGTTTCACACGTACTCAAACTCAGGTGGACTCAAACTCCCTCGAGTTCAAACTACCATGCCACACTAGCCACTACCACATGCCACACGCAAACTCACGCGTGAGTTTGAGTCTAAATGAGTCTAAGTGAGTGGACTCGTGAGTCAGTCCGCTGACCGCTGCACCGGAATCATGCGGATTTTCCCCATCCCAGCTTCTGATGGGACGTAATCTTCAGACGCGTCTTCTGAGTATTCCACAACGCCTAAATCCACATACCGCAATTCATCGGGAGTTCAAAGATAGGGATACTAACTATAAGGCCAAAAAGACAAGACGTTCAACTCTCGACAGTGCGCTGGTCCGTTTCCGCCTTTAAAGGCAGGTGACCGTGTATGGGTGAAGGACCTAAACTGCCCGGCGACAATCCTCAGCGCAGCTCAAAGGCCTCGCTCATTCGTCGCAAAAACACTAAGGGGCGTCGTGCAAAAAAAACGCCGCCACTTGGTACAGTTCGAGCCCGACACGACGCAGGACTCGGCGTCACACGAGGAAGAAAAGTGGACGGGACACGGGGAAGAAGAGAGTACGCGGAAGAAGAAGAAAAAGAAGTGAAGTTTATTTGCCGTTCATGAAATGTGCAATTATTAAAATATACAGGCGAGGGTCCCAAAGTCTCATGACTGCCAAGGGACCCTCGATGAGCAATTACAAATCATGGACATCTAAACAAACAGCAATGAAAAAATTATGCAATAGCAAAGATAAAGTAATTAACAGATCATCATTATAGAGTATGTAGAAACCTTGTACAAAGCTTTCTACTACCTATAAAGGGTAGAGCAAACTGCGCTTCGGAGGCGCGGTGCCAGCATTCTTGTGTTTTTTTGTCTTGTCTTGTGTCTTGTGTCCCTATTTTCATATTTCTGCTGGGACTGAGCGTATTCTAAATTCAGATTAACCTTAGTTTAGCATCTACCTGCCTCGGTCGTAGCGTCCGTTTGGCAGCGCTGACAGGTGAATAAAGACAGCTAACAGCCGCGGGAAAATTAAAAGAAATGAGCCTAAAACGCTGTCTCCTAAATGTTTGGTGGCTATTTTCAATTTGTGTAAGGCATCGTAATGCGGTGCACGGCCGCAACACCCTCATACTCCAATCCTTCAAGAACACCGAGGTCTTTTTCGGTCAGCAGATGTGGCTCAGATATCACTCCCTGCTAGCTTTTGACGCTGCCGTGGTATGCGAGTCTAATGTCATGATAGACCAATTTTTAGCGGGACGGATTCCGCCCTACAGCTGATTTTTAACCCCAGCAAGGGCTTGAACAGTTTTCTGTTTTTTGCATTTTATTTTATTGCAATGATCACTTCAACGTATTTTAAAATCAGAAATACTGATTCCAAGGCAACACAGCAGGCTGCATCAAGTTATTCAATGACAACAGAGCGAGATTACTTGCCCGGCTTTGAAAACATGTTGGTTAGAAGTGGAGAAAACCGGACATCAGTGCGGACCATTTTGAGGGGCTGATGGTGTTTCTTAGGGGATTTGAAGTTTTTCCTAAGGCAGATCAGAACCGCAGAGAAGTTGAGCTCCTTCGTCGTTGAGTTTACCCAGATGGCATGTGAGGTCCCAGAGCTGCCTGCCTAGTGGATGGACAGCGAGCCCTTCGCCGGAGCTTGAACATGGTTCCCCCGGCCACCATTCATGACTTCTATCCTAAACCCTCAGCCTTCCGCCAGCGTCGGTTAGCGCTTTTCTCTGGGGTCTTGCGGTGCGTGGTGCCGCCAATGGCGCTATCTTTAATACACCATGTGCCTGTGTGGGAGAAGGCAAAGCTTGAAACTGTGGCCAGAGAATGGAAACAGGGTGTATGGTTTGAGTTTACCGTGGTCGACTTGGGCTACTCTAATAGCTATTTTTTTAGAAAATCCTTTCCCTTCGGGTATAAAACAGCTTCCTGCGCCGCTTATTCCCCCGAATTTTCTCTCGTGTCCAATATAAATGATCTTGGTTTCTTTTCTCACTTAACCTTGATAGTTAGCATGCGTCCAAAAAGAATCCAGGAGCAAAACGCATCTTTTTTGTCACTGGTTGACTACGTGCGTTGCACTCATTTACGTGTACTCTTCGGGGTGCCATACCTTATCAATACTAAAACTTCTTTAGAATGTGTGTTTCGTGGTGCCACCAAAAGCTACTGAACTACTTCGGTGTTGAATAGGTACTCAAACCTGACACACACACATGTGCACTGGAGCGCCGATGGCCTCCAGTGAAGCTTAAAACCGTAGATCAGGAAAGCTACCACTTTGGGAAATGTTGGTAAACCTTGCCCTTCCTGAAGGAACTCGTCATTATCACTGGATATTTTCCTAAGGAAATAATTTTATTGAGTCTCATGTTGGTATTATGACTCTTTGAACATAAGAAGCGCCCGCCTTGCTATTTCTTCCGAACAAGCAAAACGCCTGCAGTTTTACGCAGCAACTTGTTGTGTTGTACCTCCGTGTATGCACTACCGCATAAAATAACTCTGTTGTCTATGAACCGTTTTTCCTAGTTTTACCTGCCAACTCCTACAGTAAAGTTTGCGAAGCCGCAAACGATGGCCAAACACTGCCATTATAGCACCCTCGCCATATTCCCGTTAGCGCGGATGCCTCTTATTTGTTGACGATATGACGATCGGTGTTTATTTGTGCAAGGGCAGCTAAGGCATAGAGCTCCAAAAGTGGGTTAAGCTCATACTGATGAAAACATGACTTGTAGAATATTTCAGTTGAAATATGTGTAAAATAAAAGACAAAAGTAAAGGCTAATGTAGAGGGCGGTTAGGTAACCAAGAAAAGAAATGAGGGGTTACATTTCGATGTATGTGGTAAAGTCAAGGACAGATTTGCAGGAAAATACGCAGTCGCAGCCTAGCCTAATGACGGGTATTGTGGAGTGCATTGCCTGTATAGTTGTGCGAAGCGTTTGCATCGTGTTGTGTCAATTAACTTTTTTTAATAGCGATGTGGATTACCGATAGGCCCTCTGCACAACTGCTGCGCCGCGGTCTTGGTAATTCCATGTCCAGGTGTGAGTTTGTTGCGTGAGTGTTTTCTGACTGCAATCTACATAAGGCACCTTCAGTGTGTCTGTTTTGCGAGTCAGGTTTGCAGCATCCTGAGTGTGGTTTTAGTACTGGAGCTGGTTATTTGGTTATTATCTGTCTGGTTATTTCATTCTGCTGCCATTTTTTGTGAAGTTCGTTCGTATTGCCTGGATTGAAGTCAATGTAGGGTAGTGTTGTTACGTCCTCTGTATTGCTACATGCATGATTTGAGGTCATTTGATCTGCGGCCTAAGTCCTAACATCCCACAGAGACCTAAAACCCAGCCCATAGTTCTTTCGGTATAAGTCACATGAGATCATGAGAGCATTTAAAGATTTATCACAGTTTTATCAGTCCATCTGAATGACAGTGTCGGCACAACGCTATAGAAGTCTGCACATGATGGACTTTGGAATTTGATGTTGGACAATGTTATTTCAAACAAGTAAGATGTGGTACGCTTCGGCCATCAAAACACTGTATGGGAGTTAATTGTTCCAGAGGCAGTAAACTTTGGTTTGTGCACAGCACAAGAGTCAGTGGAAGCAGTTTTCGACGCATCACTATAAAATTTGGCGCACCAGTATTTGTCCTGCAGAAACAGGAAAGGCAGCAGAATCGCGCTTCTCGCTACTGTATTTTTATTTGAATTGGTGTGAGTATTCTGCATGTCTTAAAGGGTGCCCGGAGATGAGCATCTTCTTTCCTGACTCCCAGTGGGAAAAGTAAGAAAATGCACGCTATTTTTAAAAAGAGCTGTAATTTGTATCTCTCGTAATGAGGGATTCAACAAGATGGCTAGTGAAGGACACATTTTAGCTGCAAAACACCAATTCAAATTCTACCATCAAGCCCCTGGCACCATTTGTCACACTTACATACACACTCTGAACAAGCCTAGTGAAAAGGCGCCACACGCAAAACGAAGCCCCCCCATGCAGCTCTTCGGCGAGCATTTTCAATACTATTTTTGTTGCTTACACATACATTACAGTGAGGTAGTCCAGCCTAGATTCTACAAAATTAGTATAAAGGTGTAGGTGTTTTTTTTCTGCACCTAATGCATGTTGTGGGAAGGCCCGAAGAAGGTCGATTATTTTTAGGCATTTTAGGCCCTTTTCAATTTGGGTGAATGTCAGACTGGTATGGAGTAATATGACTAATGACTTGTGCTCCTGTTTAACAAGAATTGGCACGCTGTTCTGAGAAGTGGCAGGGTTCGGATGGAGCCTCCGCTTTCTGAAAACAGAAGGCAAGTGGGTTTCACTGTATCAACTTTAAAATCTTATTTTGTGTGCCTAGAAAGCACGCCTGATGACACCAAGCTGGAAGTAACGTTCAAAGATTGACAATTAATTTTTAAATGGCTCACCAACAGCCCTGAGCTTTCTCGGGTGATGCACTGGGTATTTTCACCGACCCAGTACCACGAATGCCTTTCCCCTGTGCCGAGACCGTGGCAAATCCTTTTACTGGAACCGTACAGGGACCCTACTTTGTGACTGCTGCAAGCCGTAGGAGTCATGTCAACGGCCTGGTTTAACGCGTCAGGTCCACGCGATGATGATGATGATGATTATTGCTATTGGTTTCCCCTTTGAAGCGGGGTGATGACATGTCATCTTACCAAAAAGGACTAATATAACCATGCTTTACACTCTTGGTTTAATACTAGCGCTGCTTAGGGCAGGCACTAAAGTTTATTAGGCCCGAAATACTTTCTTTTCCCTGTTACAGGTGGTAACTGCCCTAGGCAATATTCCCCTCTCTGCTTTTCATTTACGCTGCATCCAAAGTTTTTATTCGCTAACTCTTTTTCACATCGCTGACAATCGCCCAATCAGCTATTCGTTTTGGATTGCCCGACATGCCGATGGAACACGCTCCGACCCGGTTGCCGACGACACCTGCTCCGTCTTATAACCGCGACTTCGCCAGCCGTAGTTCGCTGTTTCCACGTTCCCGAGCACTCTCTACGATGCGCCGTCGTCCTGCCAATGACGGTCCGGAAAACTAGGCGCCGCAGTTTCGGAGGCACAAACTGCGCCAACTTCGAAGTTCTTCTTCGCCGTTCAGTGTAATAATCAAATTGTGTGTTGTTGGTGTTGCTACTCTAGCGCAAATGGACACTGGAGTTGCTGTGTCTGTTAGTGAAGGGAAACTTCAACGATCGCTTTGAAAAGTAACGCCACCTACAGCTGGTGCTACTTCCCCGCACCCCAAGTGTGCAGTCTTACGAACAGCTGTCCGCATTCGCTGCTCGGGTCCCAATTTAAGGGCTAGCGCATATATTCGAACTCATGTTTATGTTGCTGTGCTCTCACAACGTTATTCCCAAATGGGACTCTTTGTCGCGCCATCACGCCGTAATTGAATGGGCTCGCGCTGAAGTATAGCAGTTTGCGGAGTTATAAAACCCGCTGGACGAGGCCACCGTCAAGTTTTGTGTCAACGACGACACGGACATTCCTCCTGTTTGATGTGTGCTCTCGGCATTGTCGGGCAACAGTATTTCTTAGGTCACAGTCCTCTTCGCGCAATGCCGTCTTATTTATGCTCGCAAACGATTGGCGATGCCGTTCACGGCCCTGGATATTGCATCTGGTTCCGGCACCATGCTTATTTCCAACCCGACGTCATTCCCTACCACACTTTATCTCGGCGAAGGCCTTGGCATTGTCGAAGAAGTGCAACCCGGTTTCGTTATCAACGTATTCAAGGAATCCACGCCCGTCCACATCAGGGCACTTAGTCTTCATTCTTTGTCCGGTGCGTGCGAAGATATTTACTCACGCGTGAGGATACTCTCGCGCAAAGATCACGCGCGAGGATATTTACTCATTGCCTCGCATAGAAGGCGCCCTCGATTGCCTGCAGGGCCCTGAATTTTTCTATACATTAGAATTAACATCCTGCGACTGGCAACTACCCATGGCCAACGCTGATCGCTGAAAGACAGCTTTTACAGTGTCCGATGGCCGTTTTGAGTTCGCCGCCATGCCGTTCGGGGTCTGTAATGCGCCCACCCTGTTCGAACGAATGATGTACAACGCACTGCGTGACTTGAAATGAAAACGTGTCTCCGATACTTGACGACCTAGTCGTGTTTTCTCAGGATTCTGCAACCCACCTCACATGCCTCAGCCAAGTGCTAACACGCCTTTCTCCGCTAACTTGCAGCTAAACCTTAAGAAGTGCTTTTCCGCTGCTCACAATCTCACAATGTTGGGAGACGTTGTTTCTAAAAAACGTGTCCTTCCGGACAGAGGGAAACTTTATGTTTCGTCGGAGTTTCCAAAGCCTACCACGCTGAAGCACCTACGAAGCTTCATCGACCTCTGTTCGTACTTCTGCCGCTTTGTACGAAACTTTGCTCCCATCATACTGCCTCTTCCACAGCTTTTCGGCGTTACTACAGACATTGCCGAATGGTCTCTACTGTGAGAGCGCTTCCTAATGTTTCTTCAGCTTCTTACGTCACCACCGATACGGTGGCACTTTGACCGTAATGCGCCCAGGGATATTCACCATCATGACAGTGGTGGTATCTTAGGTACTGTACTCGCCCGACAAAAGGGCGGCTTTGATGAATACGTAATGAGTTACGCGAGCCGTACGCTGACGAAGGCCGAAGTCAACTACTCCGTAACAGAGAAAGGAGGTTTGTCTATTGTGTGGGCAATTGGAGAATTTCATCCTTACATGTACGGTCGCCCTTTCGATGTGCTTGGGCATTTTACGACAAACGAAACAAGTGTAAAGCAAACGCTTAACCGTTTGTATTGAATGCAACACGGCCATAACACGACATTGATATTCTGTTACCTGAGTACGTTCCATAAAGAAAGCGTTGAAACCCCGTGGCACTTCTTTCGTGCAATCACAGAGAACGCCCTGAGCTGAATGCCCGGGTTTGATGCATACATTTTATTCAACTTCAAAACAATCCAGAGATGCGTTTCTAACGAACACAACGTCACAACATGCGTTGAAAGTCTGAACCACGATTCACAGAGGATGGGTTGCCTCCTGCCCGTCGTAAATTCGGTACTCACCTCGCGCGCGCTTTGCGGGGACGAACAGCAAGTCACTTAACTCTGGCGCACAAGCCGATGGCTTTTAGCCACGCACACTGCACATACCCCATGCGAGGTTGAGTCGTACGTCGCTCGAGAAAGATAATCCACACCATGGGAAGCACTATCCACCCGCAGAAGCACAGCGGCGCATTTCATCGCGAAACAAAGGCGTCCACAACACCATACAACACACACACCATCGCCTCCTGTAATGCCAAACGCATCTCGCACTTCCCTATGGGAATGAATGATACGCCTGCAGTGCCCACATGTCGCGAGGTGGGGCCCCGAGCTGAACCGGGATCACGGAACCGTAACTGACTTCTAAGCGGTTCGTGCCTTGTTGCCAAGGCAACCGATGTTTGAGATTGTCAAAGAAATGGCGCTCGCTCCAGCGCTAGAAACATGCTAGAAAGCTCAGAGCCGCGGCAGAGAATGTTTTGCCAACGTTGCCGCTCTCCACCACGCGTCGCCCCATGCTGAACTGGTCACATGATTGAAGCGTTTTGTGCGCGGGTTCTGTATCGGTTTAATACGACTTTTTCACATGCCGCCGGCAGGAATTACCACCGCCGCAAAATAAGACCCGGCACCAGCGGGGCCACATTTGATACGGCGCTTTTTGGATAAACAGCGCGCGGTGCATCAAGGGAATGAGCGCACTAAAGTTCCTCGATAAACGCCGATCGAGGGCCTTTAGAGCGCACGACCCTCCCCGTGCGGCTGCGAGTTCGCCGCCGATAAAAAGTCATGTGCCGCCAGCAACGTACACCGCGAAAGGGCAAGGCGAGGCAGCCGCATACATGCGGCCAGATTTTTCGTTCGCTTTTCAGCCTTGAGCGGCGGAGTGCGGGATTCATGGTGTCAACAAAGCTTGCCCGTAGCAGACGACAGTCTGATCAGCGCAATAGCGGAAGTACGTCACCGCTGCGGAGCGCAGCATCATGGGAGGCAAGGCCTGCGCGCCGCCAACAGCGGAGAGTAAGTCGAAAAGAGGAGGAAACGCGAAGCGGCGATAATGCGCGGTTTTTGATTTACGATTTCTCAGCTAATACTCATCGCTTTAACAAAATTTTTGCGGGAGGAGATTGCAAACACATTGCTTTATTTGGGTAGATGTACATCCATACATCGGCGGAAGGTATTTCAGGACCCGTTTAACGCATTACAAGGAGCAATCAACACAAAGATACAAAGCCATTGACACGGCAACTTTGCAACAGATATATGTTGGTGGGACAATAGGAAACCGCAGGAAACATTCCCACTGGGTTTTTTAGGCGGGTGGTTCTCAAATGAGGATGCGCTAGTAAGATTTAAAAAGGCATAACTTGGTATTAAAAACAAACACGTTCGAGCTGACTGCTTCATAATGTTGGTGTCCGCCTTCAGAACAGTACCGACCAGGGCACCGTGCTTGAGCCGAAGTAACGTCTACAGAAGAAGGTGCGCTTCGCCTTTGAAGCGTGTTACACAATGAACGGCCAAAACACACAGCAGCAATGGGAACTCATCCACGATGTCCAAGGGTGTGAGGAGAAGTGTCTTGAATGCGACGGCCACTGCTGCTGACGCTTCGGGGATCTCTCCCTCTCTCAAAAAAAAAATCTCCGGGCAAGTAGCGTCTTCCCGTGGTTCCTACATAGGCAGAAAGAGGGGGACAGCAAAGATAAGTTCCACAATGAAAAAAAATATTAAAGAGCTTGACAACGTTAAATGAAGTTTATTGGGTGATAGATTAGTTTTTGCGCCGAGAGCACGCACTGAACCCGTATTGGAATGCCATACTGCATGGCGCAGTAACCAGTCTAGATGCGAATGTGTGGTGACCTTGGATGCAGCCACGCTCATTGTGCCACTTGGCCAATGTCATGTCAGACAGCGCGCCCTACAGCTGCCTGCCTACGCACTACGCCCCAAACCCATTAGTGCTTACGTGTCCGTAGCTTCAATTGTTTACCCCGCTATCGTTCCCGGTATAAAAACATTGCACAAAATTTAAGGAAACATAACTCTTTTTGTAAGGTTATAATCCCTGAATAATGTGCATTGGATTTTGTCCTCAGCCGACTGCAACGTACGGCAACAACCGACTGCAACGTACGTTAACAAGACCAGCGTGTAAAAGTTGCTAATGGGTCATCTAGCTACTGTTTTCTTCATTCTCGAAAACGCTTCGTTGCATGCACGCTGCAGAGCGCAACATTTGATGAGAACCAATAGGCTCGTTATTGAACGATCATAACGCTCGAACATTAAACCACATGCAGCGACGGCGACAACCGACGCGAAAAAAGTAATGTAATGGGTACAACAAACAGTGTGGGCGACAGCGACAAACGAAAAAAAGTAATGCATTGCTGCCAATGCCCTTCGTCGTCGTTGCTGCCGCTCGCTTGTGGGCTGCTTCTCTCCGGGAATAAGACGGCGACGGCCCGTCGCCTGCCGCAGTCGCCGCCGTCAGCGGCCTGTGTAAAAAATTTTCGCTTGTCTGTGTCGCCCACAATACCTGTTTGCCGTACACACTGAGTGAGGTTTCTCGCGTCACTCATCGCCTCAGACGCATGTAATTACCCCTTAACAGTGCGGGGCGTAGTCCCCGAAAAGTCATATTTCTGTCCATCCTGCCCTCAATCAAAACGCAAAAAACCTGTCTGAACAGCATTTCAGTCTGCTGCTGTACGAGCGGCGGTCACTAAAATTATTGTAATTTTAGTGACTACCACGCGCTAGACGCGCTCCTATCACTGAGCCTATTGTACGCAATTCTTTGGAGCCGCGCAGGTAGCCACAGCTACTGCATGGCCGCCACTCTAACCCTAGCCGCCGAGCTAAGAGTACAGTCGCGCGCGATTTGAAGGTAATCGCGCGAGCGTCGACCGACCACGACGATAACGCCCCCACGCGGCTTGTTTTACTGTGCCTGGTTCCTGGTTTACGCATTCTTCTCTCCCTCGGTCGCTGTTTATTCCAGCAGCCATCACTCCAGCAGAAAAATCAATAAACCCTTCCTCTTTTTTTATTACGCACTCGTGGTATTTTACAGCAGTTCTCCAAAAGGTGCGCAGAAACGCATTCAAGGGAAATACTGGATATTTATAACAATGGGTGCTATTGTTGCTCACGATAACCAAGAAAAGAACGCACACGTGATTGCAACCACACAAGATCACCACAAAGCGAAAAGGGTGGTTTACTAGCCGCGGGAGTAATCACTGCTTGATGGAACAGCGACCGAGAGAGAGGAGAATGCATAAACTAGCTCCCAGTCGCTCTGAAAGAGGCCGCGCGGGGGCGTTATCGCCTTTATCGGTCGAAGCTCGCGCGATTACCTTCAAATCGCACGCGACTGTACAGCGTAGCGCTGCGACTACTCGCGCGACCATGCTTCTTACCTGCGAAAACATTTCGCAAGGATACCAACACTTCACGAATCACAGGGATTGAAACGGTGCAAGAATCGACGCTGTTTGCACACGGGTACAAAAGCCGCCCTTCAAATCTAAGCAACGGTCAAAATCAGTCACCAAAACGTTAGGACAAACCGCTTCCGCGGACCGAAGTAACGAGAGCAACTCTGCTTCCTTAAATACACAAGGCAAGAATACGAGGTTAACAAATGGCTTACCTCTACTTCCCGCCAGCGTTTCTTCGTCCTGTAGATAAATTCAAGGTCGTCATAGCTGCGAAAGATCCCAAGCTCGAGGCGCGAAGCCTGCGACGGCCGCGAATTCAGTCCGGCCCAACCTCCGTGGTTCGGCCATAGCGCGCGCATCGCTACACAGTGCGCATAGTTCCGAAATCGGCCGCAGCGCTTCCGCCGCTGTGATGTTCGTCCGAAAGAAAAACTAGTTCCACGCACGCACGCACGAATGAACAAATATACGACTTGCTCGCGTGTGCATGATGTCGCGCTGACGCACAAGCGGCCAGCAGTTAGCCAACACGCGTCGTACTGTGTCGAAGCAAGTATGACGATAAGGGCAGGTCCAACTTCCCATGTTGCACGAAGCGTCTGCTTGAAAGCCCACTTCGTTCGTAGCACATTGACATCACGGTCTGGCGCGGTCTGTAAGTCGCCCGTCCGGCCTTGGCGGGTTCACCGCCTGTGTAGGTTTTTGCAGGACACGCGCACTTTGTGGCTCGCTGAAGGCGCCTTTCTCGCGCTCGCTCGGGCGGTTCGCGTTACCTGATCCGCCGTATGTATGACGCGTTACGTATCGTGATCCACGCCTGCGCCGCCGCGGGGGTGGGGGTCATCATTTCTTTTTGCTTAATAAAGGCGCTTGAGTTCCAGCAACCGATCGGTGTGCACGCTTTTATCGTCGCTCGTCAGCCGACGAGATAGTTTTCACCGTATTTGAGATGCCCTCGCAGTGATATCGCCTGTTCCTCACACTCCGATCTTGCAGACAGGCCCCATATTGCTGTTAATACCAGTTATGTATACGGATTTCCTTTATTTAACCTAATAAAAGCTATCGTATGTACATGCCTATCTCGGCGACACTAGCCACGGTTGTTGGGTCGGGTTCGTGTTGCGCTTGCAGCTTGAGCTATCAGAATAGCCTGGACTTCACTTCTTGCAACACCATTTTTCTCAATCGATCTCAGATTTACAATCCGTTTTTTTTAGCTCGACTAGGCGCAGGACAAGCGTACGTCTATCAAACTCTTCCAAAGCGACCGTCTGCAGCGGTTCGTAGATTAGTTCCTTCGGTTTGCCGCCTGCCGCCACTGAACGCGGCGAGCAATCGTTACACGAATTCATATTCTTGCACGTTTGAATGCGCGGCATAAGTAATCGGGCGCTTTTTACACAACTGCTTTATATAATATATTCGTATGCAAATAAAACATCGCTGGACAGTTGGTGTGCGCAGATGGCAGGAGTGCATCTTCATGCTTACTCCCGCACTGGACAAGAATGAAATTGCAAATTTACTCTTCGTACTGGAGATGGGAGAGGATGCGCAGGTTTACTCTTCACTGGTGCGGGAGCAGAACTGGGGCTGCAATCCGCCGCGCACGACAAGACTACGCGGTCAGTTTTGCTCTCCTCCTCATGGGGAGCGAGCATTGCATCCAACTCCCCGCAGCTTTCGAGGGGAGTCCGCCAACGCTTGCAAGAGTACGATGACTGTTGGACTCTTCAACTACTCCCCCGATTTCTTAGAGTGCAGGCTCC